>NC_046980.1:3172997-3217997 GCF_009769545.1 Cyclopterus lumpus | reverse complement strand
AAGTTCTGCCAAACTTGCCCGAAACTCTGAAAGACGATCTTCCCGCTAGTGGCACAAACACACGGATGGCCGACACCACGTGTGAATATTTTATTTCAGAGTTTCGGCAAGTTTGGCTGAATTTTTGCGTTTTCTTTTCCTGCCGTTAGCTAGTCGCTTGCTAACGTCGGCCTGAATAAGGACAGAAAACCAAAATTGTCTCAAGAGGTGAATGCTGGCCCCCTTTTGGGTCTGGACCATGTGGCTACATGTTACATAATGCACCTTTTTAAAGTGAACGTCCATGTGCGTGTGTGTGTGTTCATTGTTAGTGGCACTGGCCTCAGGTCACGTTTTGTTTTGTACTTCGTGTGTTCATTCTTTTCGTTCTTTCTCCTGTTTTTGTCGTGCACACTTAAAGAGATCGATACTAGCTTACGGAGCATCTGGAACTCATCCACAAGTGTGTGACAGTGAAGATGAACAAGAAGGATCCTAAAAAGCCTGAAGGAGAGATTTGAGAAACACCGCCTGCAGCCGCCGTTCCTCCGAGACATCTCCAGCGCGCCGGAAGAGCCGTGCACAATTCCGTTATCGCGCCCGTGAAACGGCAAACCTTTGTGAAGCGGTTCACCACGTTCCCCCTGAATCCAGCTCGGTGGAATACTATTTAAAATCTCATTTAGACGCCGGTAAAGGCTGCCAATATTTCCAGTCATGATCTCATTTGTCGTTGCTAATTACACCAACATGTCAAAGTGAAAGCGAGAGCAATTAATTGGGGTTAATGCACTGGAGGTAAAAAGAAATCTTCCAGTTTGGCTTGTTTCCCAGCTTTTTTTATTCTTTTATTCAAGATTTTTTTTTTAAAAAATTTTACCCATCCTGTCCCTTCAGTAGTACAATCATTACTTCCCCTTTTTTTCAATTGAAAGTGTCAGTCAGTGTCACTTCATACAATATGTATGGGGATGTTTGACATGGACCTGAGAAGTTATTGAGGAAGTCTTCGTTTGAGAGATTATATTAAGATTATATGATGTCATTAGTGATGTCATTAGGACCCAGTCAGCGTTGAAAGTATTGAACAATCGGTCTGCTAACGTTAGCAGACCGAGTAACGTTAGCTACTTACTTTAAAGGAAAGCTTTCATTGTGTTTTTCATAATGCTGATGGTTTTCATGATGTTTCATAATTTAAATAGTCTCTTTATACCAAACGTCTATTTAATGCGGGTACCGTACATCTTTTAGATAAAGAAGTGATGATACATTGCGTGCTTTGAATTTTCTTAATTGCTGCGATGCCCGTCTTCTAGAGGTGTGGCCTCGGGTCACATGACTTGGACTCGAGTCAAATATTTGATGACTTTAGACTCGACCTAACAACATCCAGAAGGATTTGTCCTTCGACGCCGATGACTCTGGACTTCACTTGGACTTGAGCCTTTCAGACTTGAAAATTGCGGCGCTCAAGAAAAAAGACTAATTAAAGGATGCAAAATGCGCCGGAGAAAATGACACATGGGGAAGAGGGCGAGTGCAAAGACTCGAAACCTACTTGTGACCTCTTCTGTTGTGTTACGAGCCGACCTCATGGCGTGCAGCCGTTGAAGAAATGTTCTGAAACCATAAGAGACTTGAGCTTTGACTCAATGGATGCATATTTTCCGGGCCGTCTCTTCCCCTTTAAACCCGCCCTCGGCCCAGCGGGTGCTTCCTCCTGTCAGCTTAAATTGGCTGCTGAGAAGAGCTGACGGCTAAAATAGACACACAGGTTGTTCTCGAGTCAGTTTATTAGTCCTCAGCGCCTCCTTTTGTATCTCTCTCTCTCCGTCTCCATCTCTCCGTCGGATAACTCCTCCGTCAGTAATAGGTTCTCGCGGAGGAGGCCTCCCGCTGAGTAAGTGATTTACTACACAAACTGAAAGGAGGTTAACACTTTGCGTGCGATGCTTCTGTTCTGCCCTGCTTGCCTTCAGGCTTCGTCTGATTTATTTATTCTATTCCTTGTCGTTACTCTTTTGTTGATTTCTATTTTTTTTCTTCTGCTTGTTGACTTTTCGCTCCCTGGTTTTTTTCTCTTATCTTTATTTATCTCTCTTCTTTTGTCCTCCCCACTCTTACCATCCCCTCTTCTTTTTTTACCCCCACCATCAGCACCGCCGTCTCCGACTGTTTAACAGACTTTTAGCCTGCAAGAAAAGGGAGGAAAGCAAGGCCGAGACAGGTGGAGAAAAGAGAGAGAGAGAGAAAGTAAACGGAGGAACGGAAAGGGGGAATATATCTCCATTTAAAAAAGCACAAAGTACCTTTGTTTTCAGGAACTCGGGGTGTTGCTGCGAGCTTCAGGCTCAGTTAGCGACGAGCTGGTGGACACAACATGGAGCATTTAGCAGCTGAAGACACCCAAATATTACACATTTCATAATGCAGCTTCAACCTGTTATTGTAGCTGATATTTTCTGTAGTCATGAGGTGTGTGGTAACAGAAAAGAAACTACAGCTGGTGCCATCAAATAGGCTGGATTTACTGCGAGTGTGTGAGCTTGTGTGTGTGCAGCTGTGTGTGTGTGCAGACACCAAGCATCCACAGTCGTATACTAATTCAGATGGTGTAATAAATACACACAAACACACACAAACACACACACAGTGAGAGAGACACACACAAACACACACACACAGAGACAGAGACACCCAGACGCTGCTTAACAAGAAGATTATGCCCAGTGATTGATATTTTGCAATTTACATGATATCCATTACGTAAATTTGCTTGTTGTGTAAATCATGTAAAAGCTTGTGTTGCTCTCCCAGCGCTTAGCAGTATAATTTACATATTTCATCATCATATTTATTAAATTAGCATCATTATTAAAATGTTATGATTACGATAATCACCATATGATAATAGACTGTATATAAGAAGTGAACGTAGTGGCGTCACCTTTTGGTTTGTAGGTTATCGGCCGTCGCCATCTTTTTCTTTTCTTTTTTAAACTAGAGGTGACATTAGGGGGCGGAGCTAAGTACCACGGAAACACTAGGCGACACAATGTCACAATTTACTTTCATGAACTGAAAACACAGTGAAAAGGTTAAAGTTCAAACACAAAATTAGGGTCAACTCCTTGGTAACGAACTGTCGATCACAGTAAGCCCCGCCCTAAAGTGTATCCTGCTTTATGGTCTGTTTGACTCTAAATGACCACCAGAGGAGTCGCCCCCTGGTGGTCAGGAGAGAGAATACAGCTTTAACACATGAAGCATAGACTTCTATACAACCAGAGGAGTCGCCCCCTTGTGGTCAGGAGAGAGAATGCAGCTTTAACACATGAAGCATAGACTTCTATACAACCAGAGGAGTCGGCCCCTGGTGGTCAGGAGAGAGAATACAGCTTTAACACATGAAGCATAGACTTCTATACAACCAGAGGAGTCGCCCCCTTGTGGTCAGGAGAGAGAATGCAGCTTTAACACATGAAGCATAGACTTCTATACAACCAGAGGAGTCGGCCCCTGGTGGTCAGGAGAGAGAATGCAGCTTTAACACATGAAGCATAGACTTCTATACAACCAGAGGAGTCGCCCCCTGGTGGTCAGGAGAGAGAATGCAGCTTTAACACATGAAGCATATACTTCTATACAACCAGAGGAGTCGCCCCCTGGTGGTCAGGAGAGAGAATGCAGCTTTAACACATGAAGCATAGACTTCTATACAACCAGAGGAGTCGCCCCCTGGTGGTCAGGAGAGAGAATGCAGCTTTAACACATGAAGCATAGACTTCTATACAACCAGAGGAGTCGCCCCCTGGTGGTCAGGAGAGAGAATGCAGCTTTAACACATGAAGCATAGACTTCTATACAACCAGAGGAGTCGCCCCCTGGTGGCTTTTAGAAAGAATGCAAGTTTTAGGCACTCCCTCATTGGCTTCACTTTTTAGAACCAGAGGCTGCTGATGTAAATGAAAAATTGGATTTAAATATCATTTGTTTGAGCCAAGAAAGCTCTTGAATTCATGTATAAAATGGCTGTTTTGAAAGCCCTGATCTACTCCGTCCAATATGTGAGAGAACATGTTGGCGTGTTGCGCGTGGATATTTGTTAATATAATATATTCTAAAGCTGCCACAAGCCAAGAGATGTAAATGTCTTACTTTACAACGCCCGTAAAGACTCATATCATATTCAAGAACAAAGTGATCCTCGCAGTATCAGTAAGTGTCGACTTCCTGGCCAACACAATGTGTTCCCGCTACTCCGCCCATACACTGAAACACCCACAATGCACTGTGAATAACACAATTGGGTGCCGGCATGAATATCAACAAGTTATTTCTCAGTGTTTCCTGTTGGAGCATGAAAGGCTGGATCCTTTGAGTCACGGTGACACAGTACACGGCTCAGAAAAGAGCTGGTTTAATGAGTAGTAATACAGATTGGGCATGCTGTGAGCACAGGAGGACCGCGGTGATACACGCATACGTGCGCATGCACGTGCAAACACTTACACTGTACAAAAGCGCACACACATTCGCATATAAATGCGTGAATTCACCAACTTTCTTAGCTGAACGGCAAAACGTGAAGCAGAGAAGGAGACATAAATCTCCGAGACATTTTCTTTCTACATTCATCACTAATTACCCGTACAAATGTTATGCATTTGACCCTTCGCTAAGCCCCGCCCCCTAACTGCTACTCCGTCAAGCTGTCACGATGACCATGGAGCCCACACTGTCACTAACTGAATAAATATGGGTTTTCAGAGAAGAAGCAGACAGAAAGGTATAAAGCAATATTTCGTATTATATATTTTCTTAAGATGTAGAGATATGTTGAGTATATAAACTGAAACTTGAAACTTCATTTTAATGGCAAATATAATGTCGGCTTTGGTTTTGTATTCACAAAGATAAGATAAAGATAAGATTTAAAAAAACGTCTCCTCATGATCATTTTCCTCCTGAACGTATTTGCGGTTGCTAATTAGTCTTTAAAACATGTCTCCAGGAGAACGGTGGTTCCAAGATGGCGCCCCATTCATTCCAAGTCTTGTAGTCGCCTATAAAAAAAAAGTTAGATAACTCACGGTCTCTTAAAAAGTACATGAAGGAAACTTGCATTGAAAATTATGTTTTCGACAGAATTATATGTGTGAAAAAACGAAAAAGTCCCAAGTTAACTCATTTTAATGGACATCTGTAACTTATTAAATAACGTAAACCAAAACCTTGTGATTTCCTAAACATAATTGGAGTTCTGTTGACTCAACGTAACATAACAGAAATTAAAAAACACCTTCCGCCTCGAAAGTGAGAAATGCAGTTCAGTCGTACGGGGAACGTAATTCCTCCGGACACGCGGGTTGAGAAGGGAAGGAGCAAAGGGAGTACTTCAGGGAAAGAAAAGTGAAAAGAGAGTACGAGGAGAGGAGGAAGACAAAGAGGGCAGATGCAGGTCAGCAGACGCATCGAGGGAGCTCATTCATCAGCCGAGACAAAGGGAATAACTAAATGGAAAGGAGCGGAGAGAAGGGAGTCATGCGTGGGGCTGCATCGGGGATGAAAAAAAAAGTGCTTAAACCGAGGGAGTGCGAGTATGACGGAGAGGATCCAGAGCAATCGGATGCCGGGGCTCGACATTAACTGAATCCCTGATGAGGGCGAGGCGAGTTCATTGGCTGGATGTGGTCTGACGGTTGCCGTGGGTGACCGCTGTCTCTCTCTCTCTCGAAGGACAGGACTCCCGACTCGTCTGCCATTTCCAATCGGCTGCGTGGACGCCGGCCAGATAGCGTCGCCCGTACACGGACGGCATACAGCGTTCATCGGGGGGGGGGGGGTTAAAAGGACGAGATGTGAGATGAGGGTGAGAGAGTGAGCGAGGGGAGGGGGGGGTGCACCCTCCAGAAGGGTGAGACACGGAGAGAGGTGGACGAGTTGAAGTTAAGAGGGCTTAAAAGAGAAATGAGGGTTATGGAGCAACTGAGAATACTCAAGAGAGGAGGAAAGCATCTTGAGAAGTACATATTTACACTATACATACAGTATATATACGTATACACATACATACACTATATACATTAAGAAGTATTCTCACACTTTACTGAGTTCTAGGCCTCCAACTTGCTGCCCACGTTTTAACGTATTCTCGTTTTTCGTGCCTTTTTCCTCTGAAAGTCAGCAACACGTTGTCAATTTCCTGCTCGTTACGTGCGAAATAATAATGAATGCCGACAAGCGTGGAGAATATTTACAACGTTGAGTATACTTACATCTAACTATGAAGCTACCGCCAGCAGTCGGTTGCGTTAGCTTAGCCCAAAGACTAGCCTGCCTTTGTCCACAAGTCTCACAATCCCATTACTATTACTTCTAATAATAACTCAATCAATGATGTTAATAGTTATTCATTTAACCAATAACCAACACTTAAAAAAATATAAAATATGTTTTTAACTCTAAAATGAGAATAGCTATTCCACCTTAAGAGTCAGCCCACCTTAAGTGAGACTGAGCCGAGTTGTTGCTAACTTATGCACTTAAAAAAAACGAAAAGCCATCATCGGGTTAAACGTTCATATCAATAGAAGACTAATAACTAAATAGAATTACTGAAAAAAATAAGACTGATTATTGATGATTCTAGACATACTGTATATTTTAACAAAATAATGTCATTAGAAGTGCCAACTCCTGAAAAACCTTTTAGATTCACACCTGTGTGTAAAATGCTAATGGTGCCGGTTCAGTCCACATCTCCGTAGCGTGGTTCAGAGGGCGAAGGCGTGGAGCCGCCTCGTGCCCCCGACCCGTCGCCCACATGTGAATTAAGACTCAGCCGGCGGTTCTGTCTG
The DNA here is from genome assembly GCF_009769545.1 of Cyclopterus lumpus. NCBI lineage: Eukaryota > Metazoa > Chordata > Actinopteri > Perciformes > Cyclopteridae > Cyclopterus > Cyclopterus lumpus. The sequence continues at coordinate 3,211,155 of NC_046980.1, read as the reverse complement.
AAACGCAGCGTGGAGCCAGTTTTCACTTTCACCTCCGCTGAGCTCTCGTCTCGCGCGGCTCGTTCCTGTCACGTAATTAGCAGAGCGGGGGGGGCCTTTTTTCACTCGTCGCCGGCCCGACTGAAAGAGCAATTTTTTGGTTTGTAATTCGCTAACAAGGGCTGGATTGGTTGATGATGGTGGTGGTGATGATGATGATGATGATGATGATGGAATACCTGGCTCTTTCAAAAGTTTTTCCTTTTTATTCTTAATAGATTCAAGTGAATTAAAGAACCACAGCTCTGTATTAGATTAAACGCTCAAATATCCAACTGATGATAATTTAACTAGGATTAAAGTGTTTCACATCAATTGCAGTTGTTCAGTGGGCACACTCCCTTTCCCCCCCTCCTTCCCTTTTCTGTGCAATGCATTTCTGAACAGCCGTTAAAGGAACAGTGTGCAGGATTTGGTGGCATCTAGTTGTGGGGTTGAAGAACCGCACCACTATAAACAAGTTGCCACAACAAGTGAAGCCAGTGTTTGGTTTTGACCGTTCTGTGGTGCAACACGCAATATAAACTTTTTGTATAATTATTATATTATTATTGTAATTATTATATAATATTATGTTTTATAATTGTAATAATTTGTATAATTATATTATATATTATTGTATTATTATAATTATAATAATAATAAAATAGTATGTAATAATATATAATATAATTATTATTTTAATTATTATATTATATATTATAATAATAATAATGAGATAGTATATAATAATATATAATATAATTATAATAATATGAATTATTATTATTATGTCTCATTCTAAGCTAATGAAAACACCGCTTTGGTGTGAGGATGTGTTGCCCGGATTGCTATTAAATTTGGATAATCATTGTCCCCAGAGGATGCACGTTAACAATTTTGGTTCCTTTTGACCAACACAATATTTTTGTGTGCTGCAATTTCTGTACAAAAGGAGCAATATACATTTTTTTAATAATTATTATGACATTATTATTATTATGTAATATTATTATATATTATTTAATAATTATTATATCATATTATTATTAATATTATTTGATTTCAATAAATATTCTGAGCCCACTCAACCTGGGGAGAATAAGCCATGTTTAACCCAATAAGACGGATGCTCCTCAGTATTTCCGTTGTGGTTCAAGTCCTCTAGAGGCTGCAAGCGGACCTCTCTGACCTTTGACCTGTTGCTCACTAAGTTGGCCGAGGAGGTGGACAGAGAGAAGAAGTGAAGAGCTCAGACAAAGAGACAGAAAGGAAGAAGGACAAGTGAAGACAGTGAGTGCTTATTGTCGGTCACTTACAGAGGAAGAGAAGGAGAGAGAAACGGCTTCCAGGAGTTGGCCGGCTCACCCTAAATGTGGCCCGAGGGAGTCCTCAAAGAAGACAGATCCCGACTCTCCATCTTGTCTGGATTCCTTCTCTCTGTTTGGTCTTTCTCTCTTTCCTGTCCTTACTTCCTTTTGCAGTATTCTTTTCATCTTTTTAGGGGTTTTCTTTTGTCTCTTTCCGGGCTGCTCGTCGCTACGTTATCCCACTTGCTTTGGTGATTGTCCGGCCAAGGAAATGAATGGATGATAAATCATATTATAAGTATGAGTGTGCTCATAATATTTCTTGAAAGCAAATAATAATAATATTATTATATATTATTATTATTATTATTATTATAATTATAATGATAAAATAATATATAATATTATTATTTTAAAATAATATATTATATAATAATTACATTATAATAATTCTACAAAAAATGTATATTGCTCCTTTTGTACAGAAATTGCAGTTCCCCTAAACAAAGTATAGAGAGAAAAATATGGAAGTCCTGACCTGTTTTATGGTTGTACACACACACACACACACACACACACAGGAAGAAAAGGGAGTAAAGAAAACAGTCCTTTAAGCTGAAGCAGATGTCCAGTGTTTCATTAGAGGTGTGGTAGATTTAAAGGACCCCTGAGGACACGGGAGCTGAAACAGTCAGACACGTTTAATATTGAGACAATATAAAAAATGACCTCAGAGTACGTGTTGCCATGTGTCATCGTGAACATAAACAACTTAAACTGAAGTTACCCTTAAAGTCACTGAGGGGAAAATATAAAACAAAGAAGACACACAGGATTGCATTGGGTTATAATAATAATAATAATAATAATAGAAAAATGGGCAACTTTAAAATGCAAGAAGAATAAAATGGAAGTAAAGTGAATTTGTTACGCCTTTAAAATATAAATATATACTTATATTTATAGATAAGTAAGTATGTTCTGAAAATGAATTTTAAAAGTCTGTCAAACATTCAGAAACTTCTCCATTTACAGTGAAGCTTGTTAAATAATTGTTTTTTTCCCACTAATGATATCTTTTCATTTTAATCTGCCCTCCACCTGACCTTTTCCCTTAACGACACTTCACGTTATTTATTTATTTTTAATTATTTCTTTTCAGGGAGAATTGGAAATATTCGGTGATGTCACTCACTAATATTTTAATTTCATGGTCCATGTCACTCCGATATGTTTCGAATGGGAGAGAAAGAAGAAAAGAGGGCGAGGATGGAAGAGAGAGGGATGGAAGGAAGGAACGAGGGGTGGAGTGAGGAGGCCAAAGAGGGAGAAATTGAAGGCGAAAAGGAAAAAAAGGCTGAGAGGAATTGGATGGGGGAGAGATGGCGAATGTATTAAATTAAGTAAATGTGTGGAGGAGAGAGGATAAAGGGAAAGAAAGGAGGAGGAGTGTGGAGGGAGAAGGGTGGAGAGAGAGAGACGTCGAGAAGAAATAAGAGAGAGAGAGAATAGTTTCCATTAGCCTTGCTTAGTTGAGCCCAAAACACCATTAATTAATCTGGAACTTTTCTTTACCAAGTTTTGTATTATTATTTCATCACCTTGCCTCTTGACATTGACTTGCTTGCGTTATCCTCGACTCACCTCCTCTTTAAAACATGCATTTATTAATCCTTAATAATCCACATGATGCATTCATGTTTTATTCTGCATTGTGTTGAAAGAAAAAACAAACTTGAGGCTTCATGACTGCGGACTGCAAACCAATGGGTGACGTCACCATGGCGACGCCCACTTCTTATTTCCATTGCCGGGATGCTAGGATGGAGTCTGCTTAATTAATTAAAAATATACACCAGGGAATGAAGAGATTATTTTCCTTCTATGATGACAATCGTCTTCGATAGGTTGGGTTTTAAAGTGTCACAGAAGTGAGATCACCTGAGCCAGGATGAAAACAGGAGCACAGTAATATAAAGTAACACCTGGGAGGTGTAAAAACGACGTTGTGAATTAGTTTTCTGGTTTAGTGCTTCTGGCCCCCGGAGGAGAGCGGCAGCAGGTTGGTAGCTAACGGGGACTCAGCGGCAGCAGGTTGGTAGCTAACGGGGACTTAGTGGCAGCAGGTTGGTAGCTAACGGGGACTCAGCAGCAGCCGGGCGGTGTTTTCGGATTGACGGTCGGCCAACTCGACAGTATGGCGGGGCCGAGGTGTCGTCCAGCACCGGTACCGGCCGTCTGTCTCGTTCTCTCCATAGCTTCAGGACATATACGATATCTCTGACTCAGAAATCTGTGGACACACACACACACACACACACACACACAGACCCCAATCTGCCAGCCTCCGTAACAGAGTGCTCAGTCGAGTCAACAGGCGTAAAGCTGAGATAACGCACTCTCTTTCCCGTCTCTCTCTCTACCTCCCCTCCATGTGTTTCTCAGTTTACTCAGTTTGTTGTTTATCTCATTCTGACATTTATTTACGGCTTCACTGAAGTTGTTGTCTCTTCATAATAATCCAGAGGACGTATTTACAGCTGTCGTTCTCCATCTGAGTGCACCGCTGACAGGAATACTGCAAGACCGCCGTAAAACGTCTTGATTCACCACCTGATTTGTGGATTTATACACACCTACACACACACATATGAGTTTCATCACAGCACTAAATCCAAATGGAAAAAGAAATTCAGGAGGTTTTTCTCTAATGGAGCAGGTGTCTGTACTTAGCTAACGGCAATTAGCATTGCTTGGATTGCATTGGATCCCATTCACATGCATTTTCATCAGCATGTGTGATAATTAAGTGTACGTGTCTGAAAAGATCTGCTAATATAATTTCAATTAACCCACTAGAGCAACATTTGATTCTACACAAACAACTAATGTCCGTAACTTTAATTACTTAACATCCAAACTTATTTTAAAGCCAAACCATGATATTTTACTACTATACCTTTTTCTTTAGTAACACTGCTGCTTTCAAATGTCCTCGCTAATCGTATTTACGTTTAATGTACTTACAATCTGCCATAATCGGTGAGTGTTTGTAGTGTAATATATATATATAAACGTGTTGGTGTAATATGCATGTGTGTGCATGTTTATATCTGCCTGTGTGTATATGAGATGAATGCAGTGGCCGTTTCCCATTAACAGCACAATACAGAGCTCCATTTGGAAAAGTGCCTTTTTTTTATAGCAGCTTTGGGTTTAAAATGTGTCACTCCATTACTGCCGTTCAGGGTGCCGCATGCACAACGCTACGAGGCCGTCCCATTGGCTGAGCACGATGAACAGTGAGGCTCAACAAGGCTTTCTCAGTTTCATCCGAAGCAGCGAAGTTCATCCGAAGCGGCGTTCATCCGAGTTCATTCGAAGCGCCGAAAACGGACGAACGCTCTGCCGGCTAACCTCAGAGACGTGTTGTGTTTCCATCCCGTAATCCAGGTTCCACCCTCCGATGAACACCAACCATCTGCTAATGGACAACACCTCTCGGTAGGCGCACACTAACGGGGGCCTAAATAGCGACAATGCTGAATTGAAAACTGTTTTTTACCGGCAGATGTTGTGAATGAAAGCAGCAGGGCGAGCATCTGCGTCTCTTTGGAGGCCATGTTGTCTCTTGTATTGACTGTAGCTTGGAGGAAGCTTCATTCACTGCAATGGGAAAGTATCGAAGCCAACTGCTTGTATAGGCGTGATATGTGCACAGAGTCCTGTCCGACTAATTAATTAACCTAACCTCGAACCGCACAAGGAATACATGACCTCAAAACCCCTCTGAAGTGATGACATACCATCATCGCCACGATGCAGTACACCGTGTCTCCACCAGGCACAAAATAACTCATTATGAACACATGAGGGCCACCACGGCGCTTGTGTCAGTTCCGATCGTTCTTCCAGAAAGTGGCGCGGTGAGGGAATACTGGCAAAAATCGTGAAGAATATTTATACTGTGCAGTCTCTTTAGTGCTACTCTATACTTATTAATAAAATACACAGGGAGCTGGTGCTGGAAAACAGTTTTGCGTCATCCAGTATTCATGTTCTGCTGGTTGTAATTTTTAAAAACACAAAGTACAATGAAAGTATAGTAGCGTGTATGTGTGTGCACATTAGGATCAGCCTTTTAGGGATTCTCATCAAATATCAATGTGAAAAGAAAAAAAATGATCTCACTCCTGCACAGCCACGTTTGTGTGGTGTTGTGTGTGTGCGTGTCCGAATTTCAATGAATAGTGTGACTGAGTGAGAATAAAATTTTTAAAAAAACAGTGAAGCAAAAATGAAGAACTTAGAAGAAAGAAGCGACTCTGATAAAAAAAAAAGGAGTGACCTGATCTCCGGGTCGGCTTGTTGACATGCAGATGAAAAACCAAAACGCGGGGCATCAAGTGTCTCCACAAACACACACACACACACAGTGTACACAAAATGATTTTACATTACGTTACATCAATTGGAAAAAAAACTGTGTTGCAGGAGGTTCAAACGGCGCCATCTGGACGGTTAATAGACATTTTGGGGGTAAATACTGCAGCACATCATCTCAGCAAACAGTCAAGCTATTTAAATAAAAAAGGCCATGTGTTCATATTACACATTTGCATACGCAGCCAAACAGAGAGAGAAATTAACAAAAACGTGACATCAGACGAGATATACGGGATGTCACGTTTTTGTTAATTTCTATATACGGAAGTCACGTTTTTGTTAATTTCTATATGCGAGCTATACGGGACGTCACGTTTTTGTTAATTTCTATATGCGAGATATACGGGACGTCACGTTTTTGTTAATTTCTATATGCGAGATATACGGGATGTCACGTTTTTGTTAATTTCTATATACGGGACGTCACGTTTTTGTTAATTTCTATATGCGACATATACGGGATGTCACGTTTTTGTTAATTTCCATATGCGAGATATACGGGATGTCACGTTTTTGTTCATTTCTATATACGAGATATACGGGATGTCACGTTTTTGTTAATTTTTCTATATGCGAGATATACGGGACGTCACGTTTTTGTTAATTTCTATATGCGAGATATACGGAATGTCACGTTTTTGTTCATTTCTATATACGGGACATCACGCTTTTGTTAATTTCTATATGCGAGATATACGGGACGTCACGTTTTTGTTAATTTCTATATGCGAGATATACGGGATGTCACGTTTTTGTTAATTTCTATATGCGAGATATACGGGACGTCACGTTTTTGTTAATTTCTATATGCGACATATACGGGATGTCACGTTTTTGTTAATTTCCATATGCGAGATATACGGGATGTCACGTTTTTGTTAATTTCCATATGCGAGATATACGGGATGTCACGTTTTTGTTCATTTCTATATACGAGATATACGGGATGTCACGTTTTTGTTAATTTCTATGTACGGGACGTCACGCTTTTGTTAATTTCTATATACGGGACGTCACGTTTTTGTTAATTTCTATATACGAGATATACGGGATGTCACGTTTTTGTTAATTTCTATATGCGAGATATACGGGATGTCACGTTTTTGTTAATTTCTATATACGAGATATACGGGACGTCACGTTTTTGTTAATTTCTATATACGAGATACACGTTTTTCGGCATCATTCGAGCTCTCAAGGTTTTCTGTTGACGTCTGTCTGACTTTGTTGTGATACTATAATACTATAATAATTTTAATTAATTAATTAACACCCTGAAACACGCGGAGTACACGCTGTTCCCGTCGCATCTCGTGGCTGTATTATCAGGGATCGACAACCAGGCATCGGCTTCTGGCTGCAGGAACTGAATATAATATTCATATTACATATACAGAGTAAGTAAGGTACTCGTGCAGTAAAGTCATCTTAAAAATGAAAATGAGCTGGATTACAATAAGCAAACAAAACTCTTTGAAGTTTGCGTGTATCTGATATTTTAAGTAATCTGAATCTTAAATGTCATCACTTAACATGTCCATCTTCCAATACCTGTTATAATACAAGAATAAAAATAAGCAGTAGTGCGGCTGTCGTCGTCTTTTCTTTGTTTTTGGATGTTAGCACACCTGCGTTGTTCACGTTGATATGGTCTAAATGCCTGTGGAGTTATACCCCAAAAAAATTAAATATAACCCTGCTCATCAAAATATCGCTGCAAGGTCAGCTGGAGGTCAACAAAAGAAAAGATCAGATATGCTGAGAATAAAATGTAAACACGAGGCGAGCTCATAACGTAACGTCTGTCCTTCAGCTCACGTTTCGATGTCCGGCTCATAATCGTTTCTCGGTACTAAAACAGAATCTTTTTATTCATTTGAGATGCATCGCAGCGTGAAATGAGGAGACCAGACCAGACCGTCTGCATGTCCGACGTGTCCGGAGTCATCAGACGTTCACATCCCCGATATTCTAGATATTCTATATTGACCTTCATCTGCAATATTCTGAATTTTTGCGGGCTACTTTATCAATTAATGTTGTTATTTATGTAGCTGAGGTTGAACAGTAGTCATGGAACCTTAAAAGGAAAACACAATTTATTCTATATTTGTTCTATAATGACTCTCAAACAGTTCATTGAATTCACAAGAAAACTGTAGAAAATAATAAACCCAGGTCTGCGGTATCAGAAGCTATGAAACAATAAATATAAAAGCATGAGTAATGTCTTTAAACATTGAGGACAATAAGCCAACGTTTACATGTACGGATGCATTACATCACCCGAAAGTCCTCCACAGTTGAAAGTCACAACTTTGTACTCGGCAGATCTGAGCACAGCAGCAGCTGCCACCACTCCCCTTTAAACTGTTTTAAACAGGGCAGTCGCACAGGGACGCTTTATATATATATATATATATATATATAATTATGTATTTGTATATTGTTATTGCTGTGAGCTTATACAAGCAACAAAAAGAGGATTTTGACCTGTAGTCGACGGGGCATTCAGGTGTGAGTTAAACAGCTTTTACTGTCTCTGCCTGTCCAAAAGAATAAAGCAACCGGCAACCTCTTATTTTTAATGTTTTCATTTTCTATGTATTTTTTTAAAAAAAAGGTGAAGAAAATCCTTTTCCTCTCTTCCTGAGGTCAGTGAGAGGGCACTCACTTTTTTTTCAGTTTGGAACACCTGCCATGCTCATCTGTTAGAGCTGTGTGTGTGTGTGTGTGTGTGTGTGTGTGTGTGTGTGTGTGTGTGTGTGTGTGTCTGTCTGTCTGTCTGTCTGTGTGTGTGTGTGTGTGTGTGTGTCTGTCTGTCTGTCTGTGTGTCTGTCTGTCTGTCTGTGTGTGTGTCTGTCTGTCTGTCTGTCTGTGTGTGTGTCTGTCTGTCTGTCTGTCTGTGTGTGTGTGTGTGTGTCTGTCTGTCTGTGTGTGTGTGTGTGTGTGTGTGTGTGTGTGTCTGTCTGTCTGTCTGTGTGTGTCTGTCTGTGTGTGTGTGTGTGTGTGTGTCTGTCTGTCTGTGTGTGTCTGTGAGTGTGTGTGTCTGTCTGTGTGTGTGTGTGTCTGTCTGTCTGTGTGTGTCTGTCTGTGTGTGTGTGTGTGTGTGTGTCTGTCTGTGTGTGTGTGTGTCTGTCTGTCTGTGTGTGTGTCTGTCTGTGTGTGTCTGTGTGTGTGTCTGTGTGTGTGTGTGTGTCTGTCTGTGTGTGTGTGTCTTTGTGTAACAGAGAACATGTTGCAGAGCATGGACAGTAATGCGCTCATGTGTATCTCTGTGTGTCTGTTTCTGTGTGTGTGTGTGTGTGTGTGTGTGTGTGTGTGTGTGTGTGTGTGTGTTTGTATGTCTGTGTGTGTGTGTGTTTCTGTGTGTGTTGGTGTTTGTGTCTGTGTGTGTGTGTGGCTGTCTGTGTGTGTGTGTGTGTGTTTGTTTGTCTGTGTGTGTGTGTCTGTCTGTGTGTGTGTGTGTGTGTCTTTGTGTAACAGAGAATGTGTTGCAGAGCGTGGACAGTAATGCACTCATGTGTTTCTCTGTGTGTCTGTTTCTGTGTGTGTGTTTTAGTGTTTGTGTGTGTGCGTGTATGCGTGTGTTTGTATGTCTGTGTATCTGTCTGTGTGTGTTTCTGTGTGTGTTGGTGTTTGTTTGTTTGTCTGTCTGTGTGTGTGTGTTTGTTTCTGTGTGTGTGTGTGTGTGTCTGTGTGTGTGTGTGTGTCTGTGTGTGTGTAGTATCAGCCTTGTTTATAGCGACACAAACAGCGTATAAAGGAAGTGAAATCCCTCAACAATGTTCCTGCTCCTCTCTCTTGAGTTTTCTCTCTTTTCTTTCTTTCTCATCTGTATTCTGTTTGTTTCTTTCATTCTCTCCTCTCGTTCTTCTTCTTTCACTCTGCATCGTTTGCCCTTTTCTGCATGAGCAGGTGTTTGAACAGGACCATCGTTAGCATACGCTACGAAACGGGTACAAGCTGCATACAACTTTACACAAAAAAACTAGTTTTCATCACCGAACAGACTCTTTTATATTCATTTTGTCTCTTCCTTGTTTTTTCGTACATTCCACAGTTCTAAAGTTCATACATATTCTTATATATCTTACATATATTTGTAATATTTGAATTATTCATCAAACAAAGCATTTACAGGATCACAAGGTGCATTCATGTACAGCGTCGCACAGTGAAGTGTAAGTTGTACATCAACTACACACACATAGAAACACACACAGAAACACACACACGCCTTCAGAAGAGTCTTCTGTTCCTTTTCTTAAGAAACGGATTCACGCTACAAATAACCTTTTTAAAATGGTGGACGGTTATGTTATAACATGCAGAACATGTCTTACGGTTTATGATGCTTACGTGCATCACACCCGTTTCCGACGTAGGACTACTTACTTATCATTCGTTGTTGTTCTTTAAATGTTGTACTTTATTTATTCACCATTCCTTTACCGTGTGATTATTACTCATTTATTACATCTTGTTTCTCTACCTCTATGTCTCTCGTCGGGCTGTAATCCTGCTGTAATAAAAGATTGATCTCATCTAGGGAAGTTGTGTAAAGAACATTTGACACTTGGTTTCACGCGGGACATGAACAGCGGTCTCCTGGGTGAAAGTTTTATATGTTTGCTTCACCAATTCAAACTTTCCAGCTCACCCGCACTACGCTCTGCGTCCTCAGACAGTTAATGTGAGCGTCTACCAATGACAGATGGGCGTGCATTAGAGTTATGGGTTTATTATGGGAGTTATTAGCCGGCGTCTTCATTTGCTGCCTGAATCGTCAAGAGGTGTATTAAAGCCGTTACTGTTCGAAATCATCGAAAAACAACTCAAACGATTAACGGCTTTCTTAATTAATGAGTCGTTTTTAAGCAGTGAGCCAGCGATGAAACTTAACATTTCCTTTTCACATCCATGTGCCACACTGTAAAAAAGGATTTGAACAATAAGTCATGATAATGTATTTTTGTCATTTACTTCAACTTATCATGATAAGTTATACAATTACAACTCAATTGTATAAGTTGTCGGTAGTTCAACTCAGGTTTTTAAGCCAGTTCAATAAATTGTAAATTTCAAGAAGTCAATTGAACTTAATACTGTGAGTTATAATGATGGTTATGTCCAACAGTCAAAAACAAGTGCCAATAACTGCCGTTCCTCAAACGGCCACTTGAGAATTTAAAAGCGATTCAATTTCCATTAGAACCCCATGTTAAATAGTCAAATTCTACCCAGAAATACAAATGCATACAGCCTACTCCAAAAAACAGTTTTATTCTCTTTAGCTAATTTGCCTCTTCAGGAACTGTTCAGGGGTGACTTTGTGTACAACTAATCCATTTACATTGTTTTGAGGCTTATCCTGCGTTCACAACAAACGCGTTGCGAATATTTGTTGTAAACGCCTATTAAAGTTATGTATAATCGACCGTACCATGTCGCAAACTGCGAGCTGCCTGTCAGCTCAGCTGCATCACTAACCAATGGAAAACCAGACGGCGAACTAACCTAAACCACGCGGCGGATCAATACATTTTTGACAGCCGGATCACAAACGTGACCTGGACACTACCACGCAGTACGTAGGTTCAGCGAACCAAGTGGCGGATGAATATCGTTAGCTAGCGAGACGATGTAGGTGAGTCGACCCTGGACATGCGGCGCGACAGCTCGGAAAGAGAAAGCCCCAGTGAGGTGAGTGACTCCATCAGCAATATCATTCAACCCAATAAGTCAATGTAAAGAAAGTACCTGCTGTCATGTTAATATATTGTCTGTAAATGTATGACGCTTAAGCTTTGTTTAATGCGGGTGGTTCAGTATGGAAAATAGTCCAGTGTTAGCTAACATTAGTTTTTAATAGTCACATTTGAGCCGCGTAAACCCCGATAACCGGTTTAATTGGACCCGGAAACGACAGAAAGGTTGATTAACAATAGTTTCAATCAATTATAATATTTCAGAGGACATTTAGAAAAATGTAATTTAAAGCTAACGTAATGTTTTTAGCCAGCTTCTCAATGTAACTTAGCAACAGGACTGTCTCCAGGACAGTTCGCTACGGTCAGTTTATAGACTATTTGTGGTGTGGCTAAAATATCAGTAGCTAATATAAGTACATTTAAAACCTAATTAAATTAAATTAATATTTTAATCTTTTTGGATTTGTGCTGGCAGGCTAATGCTTTTGTCAAAACATGCCTCGAAAACGGGACCTCGTTATCTAGCCAGTTAGCTAGCTTAAGTTAAGGTTTGCACTAACCTACTTATTTGACGGTAATTAGCTCGCTAGTAGCTTTGGCAAGCTAGCTGAGTTCGCGCCACTTTCGCGTGCTTATGAATTGAAGTCATGAATTCCAGTCTTGAAGCTCCGCCTCGTTCAACAATGCTGACGCTAAAATATTAGATTTGAATTATTTAAAAAGCATTAGTAGATATTCTAGGCCTAAAATATAGTGCAGCAATATAAGATACTAATAAAATATATAACATGTTACTAAAATGAAGTTAATAAGAATAAATTCAAATGCTAAATATACAATGTAACAATGTCTGGACGGGTGGTTTAAAGTTAAAGTGTAAAATTGGTTGTGTACATTGTAAAGTGATGAATAAAACGTGAATGCTTTTATCATTTTAAAACCTGTTATTCATCAAAATGATACTGTTAGGAAAATAGATTTGTAATCCAAATGACAAATTCACTTGGCTTATGATTTTGTTATTTTAAAAAACTCACCTTTTGTTCCTAAGATCATAATTGTTTGTCCTATTACTGTGCAGTTTACTCTCTTAATCAAGTTTGCAGTTCATATGACTAATGGTTTTGCTATATTATGTTATTGATTGTGTTTCTGTGTTTCAGGTGCAGATGGTTTGGTCATTGAAGTTTGGTTGCTGTTGATGAAGTGGAGTTGTAAGTTCTGCAGTTTTGCCTCATACAATGAAAAAACAATTCATTACAAAGACAATCATGGACGTGGAAGACGGGGTTTCAGCTGTATATATCCAAACTGTCTAACATTTTTCCAATCTCATGTGGAATTTACGCAGCATCTAAAGGAGCACAAGAAAGCAACCAATCCAGTTGCTAAAATTCGCTGTGAACTTTGTACATTTTCAGCACCAAGCAACATCAAACAATACTTTCTTCATTTAAAGAGACATTTGGGAAAGAGAGAGACTGTGAATTGCCCATTTGTGGGATGCTCTTTTAAATCTAGGGTATTCTCAACTCAAACAAAGTTCTCAGCTACAACTTATAAAAAAAAAGGACTCATTAGCTAGATCCTGTCATTTGTTCCTGTTGTATTTAATGTTCTTTGTGAATAATTCTGTTTAACCACATTGTGGAAGTTGTTTTAATGTCAAATAAATTTGTTTTGATGCAAAAAAATAAATATGATTTTTGCCACAAGATTCTGTGTTTCTTATAACTATAAATTGTCATTTGAAACAATTCATACTTTTAGGTAATATTAACTAGGAAAGTTATGTCAAAACGTCCTTCTAACTTAAATAAGAGAGTTGAAATCATTAGTTGGATAAGTGAACAGAATGCATGATGATAAGTTAAATATCTTTTTAACTTGCATTGTTAAGTTGACACTACTTATTTGGACAAGTGAACAGAATGCATGATAATAAGTTATATATCTTTTGAACTTGCATTGTTAAGTTGAATAAACATGTACTATACAGTCATGTGAACTTACATAGAGCAATCCAAAGCTAAAGTCAACTAAAAATCATAAGTTGTAGCAAATTGTAAATCCAATTTGACTCTACTTGAAAGTTTAAGGCAGCAATTGAACTTATGTTTTTAAGTTGAACCACATTGATTTTTATTACAGTGCATGAACACAACGTCGTTGGAGTTCGTGGACGGAGTCCTCGAAGAGGCAGAAGTACAGAGAAATAGACGGAGAGAGAGAGAGAGAGAGAGACCTTGAGTGAAAAAGGCTTCGCCGAGCGAGAGACGGGAGGAAAGTTGTGGGAAAAACAGGACGAAGAGATGTAGAACGTCTGGTGAAAGACAGCTAAAGATGAACGGTTCCTGGATATTGATGGAAGGAAAGGAGGGATGAAACGGGGTAACGGATAAGTGAGAAAAGAACATGAAAGAGGAAGGCAACAGAGACCGAGCGAGAATCACGCTCGAATATTAATATCGGGAGTGAAACCGGGGAGGAAATAAGAGGAATGAATGATAGACGAGTAAAGAGGCCAGAGACGTGGAGGGGGGGGGCGGGGGGGGTCTGGCTCGGTTATTGATGGATGTACTGTTGGGAGAGGGTGAGATGGAAGAGTGCATTAGTGAGAATGAAAGAGGTGTGGTGGGGGGGGGGTGAACGAAAAAGCATGCGAGACGTTTCCCACCCTCTCGACCATGAGATTGAGGCGCTTCTGTCTGTTTGCAGGTTTAGAATCAGCCGTCGAGTCATAAATGACGCGGTGACTGAAAACTGTGTGTCTTAAAACTTGCATTCTCTCTACTGACCACCAGGGGGTGACTCCTCTGGTTGTATAGAAGTCTATGCTTCATGTGTTAAAGCTGCATTCTCTCTACTGACCACCAGGGGGTGACTCCTCTGGTTGTATAGAAGTCTATGCTTCATGTGTTATAGCTGCATTCTCTCTACTGACCACCAGGGGGTGACTCCTCTGGTTGTATAGAAGTCTATGCTTCATGTGTTAAAGCTGCATTCTCTCTCCTGACCACCAGTGGGCGACTCCTTTGGTTGTATAGAAGTCTATGCTTCATGTCTTAAAACTTGCATTCTCTCTCCTGACCACCAGGGGGCGACTCCTGGTTGTATAGAAGTCTATGCTTCATGTGTTAAAGCTGCATTCTCTCTCCTGACCACCAGGGGGCGACTCCTCTGGTTGTATAGAAGTCTATGCTTCATGTGTTAAAGCTGCATTCTCTCTCCTGACCACCAGGGGGCGACTCCTCTGGTTGTATAGAAGTCTATGCTTCATGTCTTAAAACTTGCATTCTCTCTCCTGACCACCAGGGGGCGACTCCTCTGGTTGTATAGAAGTCTATGCTTCATGTGTTAAAGCTGCATTCTCTCTCCTGACCACCAGGGGGCGACTCCTCTGGTTGTATAGAAGTCTATGCTTCATGTGTTAAAGCTGCATTCTCTCTCCTGACCACCAGGGGGCGACTCCTCTGGTTGTATAGAAGTCTATGCTTTATGTGTTAAAGCTGCATTCTCTCTCCTGACCACCAGGGGGCGACTCCTCTGGTTGTATAGAAGTCTATGCTTCATGTGTTAAAGCTGCATTCTCTCTCCTGACCACCAGGGGGTGACTCCTCTGGTTGTATAGATGTCTATGCTTTATGTGTTAAAGCTGCATTCTCTCTCCTGACCACCAGGGGGTGACTCCTCTGGTTGTATAGAAGTCTATGCTTCATGTGTTAAAGCTGCATTCTCTCTCCTGACCACCAGGAGGCGACTCCTCTGGTTGTATAGAAGTCTATGCTTCATGTGTTAAAGCTGCATTCTCTCTCCTGACCACCAGGGGGTGACTCCTCTGGTTGTATAGAAGTCTATGCTTCATGTGTTAAAGCTGCATTCTCTCTCCTGACCACCAGGAGGCGACTCCTCTGGTTGTATAGAAGTCTATGCTTCATGTGTTAAAGCTGCATTCTCTCTCCTGACCACCAGGGGGCGACTCCTCTGGTTGTATAGAAGTCTATATAAATGACTCTACTTCTCTTGATGTATTCCCTCAGTAAACATTGTAAACATTAGTTTTTGGTCTCAATCTCTAGTTTCAAGTCTTCTTCAATACAGCGTGATGTTCATTTAGTAAATTATGGACATTTAGAGTCAAACAGACCATAAAGCAGAGGATGCTTTACGGTGTTTGGCTTCCAAACTTGTGAAATCATGCTTTACAATGCGCACACCTCGAACTCGAGTTCGATGTTGGTTAAAAAAACCAAAGGTTTCTTCACAGAGGTGTTAAACTGGAGATAAGGTGGCAGGTTTAAGGAGGCAGACAGCTGCTGGGTCAGAGCATCGCCTCTCTTCCTTTCCTTTCTCTTATTTCTTTCCTCTGCTTTTCATCCTCTCTTCTCTCTGTCATTAGTATTCATTCATCTCACTGTCTGTTGCTCCCGGGCTGCCTGTGTGGGTTCTAGGTTGTTCTATAGAAATTGATTTAAGTAATTAAAAAAAAATGGGGAATCAATAATTTTCATTTTGCTTTTTGCTTTTTTTTTTTTTTTTAATATTTTTTCCCGGATGGAACCCGGGGGGTTCAGAAAGGCGTCTCCGGTCCAATTCAAAGCGATTGTCTGGGGTTTACTTCCCGTTGTCGGGAAATTCACTTCCTGTCACACATGGTGCAATGCAACTTGATTTATTGACACTCTAATGTCTGTCACTACGTACAGTGTGAATATAGAAAAGCTCTTTTTTTCCGCTGGTGTGAAGACTGTGTGTGTTTATTTTATTTTAAAAAGGCCGGATGCATGCAATAAGAGGAAATTGCCACGTGTTGCTGGACTTGAGGAGGGACTTTTAATAAGATATTCCACGACCCATTGTATGAAGATATGCTGCACACACACACACACACACACACACATACATGCCAAGTTCTTTAAATTATTACAACCAAATCAATGACGTCGGAAGTTTTAACCAAGTTCGTTTCCTCTGGCTATTGATTCATTGGAAGAATTATAAGTTTGGTAACTCAAACATTTTGGATCCCCGCTCTCAAATGCCTCATGTGTTCTTAGAGAGGCATATCAAATAATTTCCCTCCATAATTACCACTTTGGGTTCTTCCCATTAAGTTGTTAAGCTCCATTTCCTCAGATGATTGAATTTCAGACGCAGATAAATTCTTAAGTTTTCTTTGTTTTGGGAGTTTTGTGTGTGTGTGTGTGTGTGTGTGTGTGTGTGTGTACAATCTGAAAGTTGGAATAAACCTTTTCATTTCTCAGCTTTCAACTCCATAAATGTCTTTTTTGATGATAACTTTTGAAGTAATCTACTGTTGAGTGATGAGTCTGTAAAGCTGAGTCCGTCATAAAATCGAGGTTGTGTGTAAATATTTTATCCAACGAGTCTTTTGGGGGTTTTTTTGGCTTGTTTTGTACTCACTTTCCTACCAATCAATACACAGTAGAAATGTACCTAAAGTTGCGTGAGCCATCCAGTGGAAGCCAAATTTTGATGTACCACTAGACCATGAGGTGGTTCTATTATTACAAAGAGTACCATGTGTTTACCACACCAGTCTCCGACCTGACGCTCGTTTAAATCGCCCTTCAATCCGATGCTAACCCAATAAAAAGAGGCAGATAATACATATCTACATGGTATTAAAACATCGGAGGCCGGCCCGGTGGCTTGATGTCCAAACATCGTGTGTAAACGGTCCACCTGGTTTTCCCCGAGGTAACTAATCAGCTATGAGGAAGGAGTCTCCAGAACGGCTTCCTGGGCGTAAGCGGTCAGAATGAATTTGTATTGATTTGCAGTGACCCTTTCCTCTCGAAAAAGGCCGTTACGCAATATTTAAACTGTATAGCTTCTACCAATGAAAAAACAAATGTAATCAAAAAGTGCTGATTAACAGATTTTCGGCACGAAGCCTTTTTGAAAACGTATCAAACGTATTTCGTCGTCAATTAATCTGGACCCTTATTTATTGCGAGGGCAGATTTTGCATAATGAGCCGCCTGATGTTCACCCCGAATAAATCTTTTGAACCGGCTTGATGGCTATCGGCTGGGATCCGACCCGTGAAGTAATCCCTCGTTTCATTCACGTTCCCGATGCGAACAGATGAAAGGAGTGACGGCACCGTATTATATAACCTGGTCCCATAATCCAGAGGGTAAAACATCTCTCACAGGTGATGATTAATCTGCAGGATTATATATATATATCTATATATATTCTTACATTTAAGGCAACAGATTTGCAGCCGCCAGGACACGTTGGCGGCGTCCTGATCCGGCAAACATGTCTGACGGGATTTCACCTTTAGAAATGTCTGACAATCATCCCGATTTACAGCGATGATTAATATTTAATAAGTTCTCAGGATGCGAGTCTCTCTGTGTCTATTAATCCACGAGACAGCAACACAAATCAGGGCTCACAAATACCAACGACCTCGTCCATGATGAAGAGAGTTAGAACATTGGTTATGGATAAAAGACTGGGATGTACAACTATTAATGTTTCAGCAGGTGTGAACACCCCAGTCAGAAGGAACATTCGGTACCTTAAAGACTTTAAAGTCAAAGTCTTTGTGAGTCCAGGCTTTCCTGTATGTGGAGGTCACTCCGAGACAGATTTGTATTCCTCAGCTTTCGTCAGACCTTTTTTTTTTGGACCTAGACCCATTTTATCCACCTTTTCCATCATTTTAATCGATTCCAACCAACAAAAAAAAACCTCATAACTTGCTTCATTGAGGATATGTTGGTTGGCTGAGTGCAGCTCTCCATTACATTCCCTTAAGGGGGGAAGGGGGGGGCACTGAAGCCCGAATCCTCCAAAGTGTATTGATTACTCGACCTGTAATTAGACACATTGGTAAAAAAAAAAAAAAAAATGTAATACCGAGTCATGCGTCTCAACAGTTTTATTGTGCTTTTCAAATGCCGCCACATAGAAAGACCATGACTCAAAAAGAAATGAGCAACAAAGAAAAATGTGGGGTTAGGCATATACAGCGAGATTTTGACATACTGTACCATATCCTCACTTCCTGTCTTAATGTGCAGGGGGATGATGAAAAGAAAGAGAAGGGATGGATGGATGGATGGATGGATGGATGGATGGATGGATGGATGGATGGATGGATGGATGGATGGATGGATGGAGATTGTCGCCTAGGGTTCAGCACGTACCGCCGCCACGAGTCAATCAAGCCCAGTCGGGTCGAGATAGCAGAGGAGAAGATAGGATGAGTCAATTAATGTGTCATAACGATGTGGAAGGATTACATTGTTCCCCTTAACCAGAACAACCACCGGTACATTGATAACGACTTGACTTTTAGAGACAAGACTCAGAGGGGAGAGAAGAGGGATTAAAATAAGACTTCTGCTCCATATTTAATGTTTGGCAAAGAAAGGGAAATAAATGAAGTGGAAGAACAAACGCGGACTGGCCCATCGTAGCGTCGCTCGGACCAATCACAACCGAGGTCTGACAGTTCCAGAGACTCAAGCATTTCAGGTTCTTTCTGGCTGGTTTTTGATGATTTTTTTTGGAGCTCGACGTGGTTAAACGTCGACTTTAATGTGAAACTTGTTACCCGGAGAGGTTGAAATGAGGCACGTTGTTTCTATAAAGTTTCTCGGTAGAAATCTGCAGAGCTAAGATTAGCTGAGCGCATTAGCACATCAATAACTAGCGTCAGCGCCACGCTAGCTACTGGAGGTATGTGTACACGCATGCTGCTTTTGCCTCCTAATGATTGCAAGATGTGAGATGTGCAACTGTGCATCTTTACGCCGTGCAAAGTGGTTCACGTTCACACGGCCATCTGTAGACTCCCCCTTCTATTTTTAACCTGTTTTCACTCCCGTTTGACATCCTGATTGTATCCGTCAAACACCCGTCGAAGAACCTTCCGTCTGCTTCTCTCTGTAAAAGAGAGAGAGAACGGGTGATGTTTATCCAGCGAGTGCAGTTAGTGACAGTGTGGGCTCCGTGGTCGTTTGTGGTAGCAGCTTGGGGGCGGGGCTTAGCGAATGGTCAAACGCATGAAATGTGGGTGTGAAATTGGTGATGCAGAAACACAATTTCTCCAAAAATTACACACTACTTTTGACAGGTTGACGAAGGAGCAACAGGGGGCGGGGCTTAGCAAAGGGTCAACTTCCTGTTTTATCGTACCTCATTCCACTGAGGAGGTAATATAAAAAGATGAGAAATAAGGATCTCAACCACAAACCAGACCCGATTAATGAGGCGTCAGCGAAGCTGAGATTTAGTGTGAGACGCCTAAGATAAGATGGGAGCAGGAAATGCTCTTTTGATTAATATTTTTGGTCTGTTATTCTTGTCATTTTTCATCATAAGGAGAAAATGTGTCTGTAATAAAACAAAATGCATGGCTTCCTTTATCACTTACTGAAACAACGATGTAAATCAGCGTCTAAACAAGTGTCGGATGTGTAAATGAGGAACACATCCGACACTTCTTTCGACTGATTTCTCCCCGAATAGTTTGACCTTAATGAAGACCGCCAATTCAAGTAAAAATCAATGTATTAATTGCAACAATAGAAATACATAACAATAGAAATGTAGATCAATGCAGCTCAAAAAACTGTCCAGAAGTTGGGGGGGAAAGTAGCTGCAGATGTTTTACCTGGTTTTAGACTGAGGAGAGAGAGAAGATTAACTAAGCATGTCAAATTAATAACCTGATATTTATTTTGAGAGAGAGAAGGGAGGCGAGAGGAGAAAGAAGAGTTTAATTAATGTCCACAGATCACGCCCAGGGTCGAGTTTGTTTCTCTTTAGTTCAGATCATGATAGATGGAAGGACGAATTAACACTCTGCAGCTTTTTTCCAGTTGTTTGAGGCTCAATCACGACGTGATTTTTAATTGGAGTTCAGGAAAAGTAAGTGAGGAAAAGGGGGAGGGGCAAGAGGAGGAGATGGGGGGGGGGGGGGGAGTCGGTGGACTAGTAGAATTAATGATTGTGCCTAAAATAAGACTCTACATTACTGTCTGTCATTTACTTTCCTGTTGATTTGCTGGTTTAATTTAACATGAAAATTAAGGTTTGAGGTCTCAATTCTCTGTGTTTCTGTAAGGAAAGATAATAAATGTCCCTTTGAAATGTGCCGGAGAGACAATTTATCTTCATAAGAAGAAGGAAAAAAAGCGCGGCGGTGTTGGGAGGACAGAGGAACATTATCAGCTCAGCATTCATCCTAGTAGATAAACAAGAACTTGTAAATGTCATCGCTGGACGGTTTAATTTCCAGAGTCCCAGATATCTGCAAAAGCTGCAAAAAACAACAACAACAACGACGTCTCTACTCGAAGTTCAGATTACATCCTGAAAGAGTCTCTTGGCATTTACGTAACTTCCAAGTACATCATTCATATCTTTGAAGAGATAACTGACGGTGTTTCTGCTCACCGGAGAGCGGCGTGGAGGATGAGACGGGGGGGGAGTCTATGCTTCATGTGTTAAAGCTGCATTCTCTCTGCTGACCACCAGGGGGCGACTCCTCTGGTTGTATAGAAGTCTATGCTTCATGTGTTAAAGCTGCATTCTCTCTGCTGACCACCAGGGGGCGATTCCTCTGGTTGTACAGAAGTCTATGCTTCATGTGTTAAAGCTGTATTCTCTCTCCTGACCACCAGGGGGCGATTCCTCTGGTTGTATAGAAGTCTATGCTTCATGTGTTAAAGCTGCATTCTCTCTCCTGACCACCAGGGGGCGATTCCTCTGGTTGTACAGAAGTCTATGCTTCATGTGTTAAAGCTGCATTCTCTCTCCTGACCACCAGGGGGCGACTCCTCTGGTTGTATAGAAGTCTATGCTTCATGTGTTAAAGCTGCAGTGTCTCTACGTCGCTCCTCCACATATACAATTATAGTGACTTCCTTTTCACTGGTTGCAAAAATCCAAGATTTCGCCACATTGTTTTAGAAATGAAAATAAGTTCTTCATCCACTGACATTTTTAAACCAGAAGCCAAAGACTTTTACATTTAAAACGCTTCCACTGGAAAAACAAACCCTATTATTGGGCTCAAAAGTATACCAAGGATCATAACCGTCCTGTTAGAGTTCAGTTTTAAATGACCGGTGTGACCTTAAACTCAAATAGACATACAATAAACGTCCTCTCTTTAGGTCGGAGCAAAGAAATCCAACTGCTGCCGGACTCTTCAGTCCGTTCCAGAGGTGGAAGCAGAGGAAAAGCCCCTCAGGCTTAACGTTCCCCTTGGGTCAGGACTCCCTCATCCCTCCATTCACAACTCCCTTTCAGCTTCACCCTCGACCTCCAGGGCGATGACATCACCGCGGACCAGACAACACAAACAGCTCCGGAGGAGGGAGGTCGGCGAAAGGAAGAAAGAAGGGAAGAGAGAAAGAAAGAGAGAAAGAGAAGGTTGCCGCGTTTGCATCCACGAGAGACCGATCCGAGATTCCAGGTGCTTGCACACGTTGTTACGTCCGATCCACGACGTTGTTGAGCTTTTTTTCCCCCTCGTTCCGTTGCTTCAGGTGGAGTTTGACGTTGTTTCGATGCTGCAAAGACACCCGGAACCTAAATTAATGCGCTCGTGTATTTTTATATTTGGTATTTGACATGCAGCAGAAATGAGAAATCTGTTGATGTAAAAGCAAGTTAGTTTCTTCCTGTTTTCATATTTATATAATTATATACTGCATGCATATACAAGTCGGCCACCATACTTTTACAATAGCTCGGGTTGCGTCATCTTTATTTATTGAGGGGTTGCCGTGCAGCGATTCCAGACGTCGGGCGATGAGGACGTCCACATGTTCTCTCCCTTCTTCTTTTTTTTACAGCAAGCCCCCGCAATATAAAAAAGCTGATGTCATGTTGTCACTCTGTAAAGCCGGACGCCTCCAGCAGGGGCCCCGAAGATGAATTCAGAGCGACTTCACACCATCGCTCACCATCTCATACGGGAACTTGTTGAATGTGATTCATGATGTTTCGGTTCCCCGACACGCCGTCTAGCTGAGGGACAGTGAAGGGAGCAGGTGAATAGAGAGAGTGGATTTAAGAGATGTCTGTAGCCGTGTTGCAGGGGCTTTAATTCAAGGGAGAAAATCGACAAAGCTGCATTCTCTCTCCTGACCACCAGAGGGCGACTCCTCTGGTTGTATAGAAGTCTCTGCTTCATGTGTTGAAGCTGCATTCTCTCTCCTGACCACCAGGGGGCGACTCCTCTGGTTGTATAGAAGTCTATGCTTCATGTGTTAAAGCTGCATTCTCTCTCCTGACCACCAGGGGGCGACTCCTCTGGTTGTATAGAAGTCTATATAAATGACTCTACTTCTCTTGATGTATTCCCTCAGTAAACATTGTAAACATTAGTTTTTGGTCTCAATCTCTAGTTTCAAGTCTTCTTCAATACAGCGTGATGTTCATTTAGTAAATTATGGTTATTTAGAGTCAAACAGACCATAAAGCAGGGGATGCTTTAGGGGCGGGCTAACTGTGATTGACAGGTCGTTGCTCCTACCAGAGCCTTCTCTAAAACTGTTTAAAACTGCGACCGTAATCCAGGAGCAAATTAGTTTGGCTCGTAATGTAATTGAGTTTAGTTGTATGGGAATATAATTATGATAATTAGAGATATTGTTAGTCTGTTTATCTATGGGTTCAGAGACCCTACCTGACTCTACCTGGGCCCGGGTCCACGGCCGACTGCTGCCTACACCTTGATGTTATCTCCCCGCCGCACACGCCTGCTGCTCGCTCTCAGCGAAACGCTCAATTAAAAGAATTCACGAGCATCGGCGCATTTTTTTTAGTATCGTATCTTCAGTTTGAATATTTCACATCTTCGGCGCACCTGCTACTTTCTTGTCTCGCGGTTTCGTGATGTCGAAATGTTGTTCTTCTTTTTTACAGGTGCGACACAAACCTGAGAACAGGGCAAACATCAACAACAACAACAACAAAAAAACAGTGACGTCCACCTCTTAGTCACATCACGCCTCCTCCTTCACTTTCACTTCAACAAGCAGTGATGTGTGAGTACGACTCAGCGTACAGTCGCTCTAATGTTACGCATATCTCTCTCTCTCTCTCCGATAAACAGAAATTATCAATCTTTTTCTTCCCCTCACGGCTCGCAGAATTAACTCCCTCACACACACACACACACACACACACACACACACACACACAGAGAGGAGATATGCAGACGAGGAGCATGAGATGGATTTAGGGCTGGCGAGGAGATTTGCACACCGCCCTAAAATCAATACAGACTACAAAGTGGAGTCTAAAAGTTGTGGTCGGTATCTGGAAGGTGATTTGATTTGTACAGTGAAGACTCGGGAAAAAAAGCATCGATGGTTAGCGATGCAGTTTTCTTAATCTCCGTGTACACGTTTTCCAGAATGTGTGTATTTGGGTGTTTTCGGGCGCCATGAAAAACACTTATTTAAAGAGACGACTAAGAACTTGGAAAACATTTCACATTTTAAAATGGAACCAGAAAGGCGTGAAAAGGTCGTCTGAAAGAAGAAGCACGCGTGACTCGTACAAAGGTTTAACTCGGTCTCACCGACACGAGGATCCAAACGTCTCCTTTTCGCCGTAAATGGATGGATCAATGCAACCTTGAATACGAAAAGTTGGAGTATCAACGCCGCCGCCGCCCGCTCAGCGAGCGTAATACACATGTACGGCCTTGTTTTAAGCAGTAATCTCTCAGAGGCAATTGGCCTTATCCGGCGAGCCGCCATATCCTACGCCACCCGGTAACAGCTTTCACAGGTTTCTGATAGGCTAAGATGGCAGATGGCTAACGATGATGGATAGTTTATTTACTGGGCTGAAACAAGGTTGTGCGTGCGTGTGTGTGTGTGTGTGTGTGTGTGTGTGTGTGTGTGTGTGTGTGTGTGTGTGTAAGGGTGCTGATGACGTCCTCAGTTTGCTTTTTGTCCTTGCTTGTTTGATTTCTTCGTGGTTTGCGTGTCTCTTTCTGGTTTAATCCATTTTCTCGGTGATTTGTTGTTGTTGTTGTTGTTGTTTTTCTTCCTGGTTGCTCTCAGGACTCCTCAGCTCGCTTGTGGCCTTGGAGCGGCCTTTATTTATTATTTTATTTTCCACTTCTCCTCCACCCTATTTCACATTTCTCTTCAGGTTAGAAAACTATTTTTACCTGACGTTGACTCCTTTTTTTTTTTTTTTCGGTGAAGAATGGCACCAGACAAATGACCGTAACCCTCGGCAACGGATTACAGTTTGACCTTCGATGCTCAGTAATACATTTTGGGGGTTTTACACTTGACCAGGGGTCGACCTGTGTGTTTACCTGATCTTCCGTCTCCTTTTCTTTAAGCCGGGTTCGACCCCCATTAACGCAGCTAGAACGACCTCTGACCCCCAAAAATGATCCACGATTATCATTGTCCATCCTATGATGCAAGAGAGAAGAACAGGATAGAGGGATGCAGGTTTACTCAGGATGGTGAGACTTTACAGCCCGACTTTTAAAAATGAGACTTCTTCGTGGTGTTTTTGTTTAACTCTTGTTTATCCAAAGCAGTACGGAAGAATAACCTGCACTTGTTGTTCAGTTGATCTCCTTTTTTTGGTTTGTTTTGGATATAAAGCCCACAATGCATTGCAAAGTTAAACAAGAATGTTTTTCTTCTGTTGCAGAGACTATCGGTGGATTCATGTGCACTTAAGTGTCTCCTGCAGTATTCTGATACGAGGAACCTGACTCCCGGAAACAGGGTTAAGGGGGTCGCAGAAACCCAATTTACCCAGCTGGATTTCAATTTGAAGTCCCCACTTAAACTGAAATTGAATAGAAGTCGCCGGCACGTCCAGAGAAACTCGTTTTCCGCAGCTTTACCGTTGATTATTTGGTCAAAGAATTCAGATACGTTCTCGCACGAGGAACACTGTGAAATCTCTCGTTGAAGGAACAGGAAGCAACTTCGGTGAGTCCAGTAAACACACTTAAAAATAAACGTGATTCATGGGTAAGCGAGCAATGCAAATGTAACGCACACACATTGTAGGAGAGGGTAGCATGCGGACATCCAGCCCAGCAAAAAACCACGCGGGCGTTCAGCAGAGTTAGTAAGGTGCGATGGAGAGATGTGAATTCATCCATAAGGAGAGAGAGAAGAGGAGATAGGTGCTCAGTGTATCCTAAAACATCCCCCAGCAGCCTATAAGCCTATAGCAGCATATCAAGGGGCTCGACCAGGGCAAACCTGATTCAGCCCTAACTATAAGCGCTATTAAAGAGGAAAGTCTCTAGTGGGGTAATACGGTACTATGAGCTCTCTAGTGGGGTAATATGGTACTATGAGCTCTGTAGTGGTGTAATATGGTACTATGAGCTCTGTTGTGGGGTAATATGGTACTATGAGCTCTGTTGTGGGGTAATATGGTACTATGAGCTCTCTAGTGGGGTAATATGGTACTATGAGCTCTCTAGTGGGGTAATACAGTACTATGAGCTCTGTAGTGGGGTAATACGGTACTATGAGCTCTCTAGTGGGGTATTATGGTACTACAAGCCTTCTAGTGGGGTAATATGGTACTACAAGCCTTCTAGTGGGGTAATATGGTACTATGAGCTCTCTAGTGGGGTGATACGGTACTATGAGCTCTCTAGTGGGGTATTATGGTAATACAATCCTTCTAGTGGGGTAAGATGGCACTATGAGCTCTCTAGTGGGGTATTATGGTACTACAAGCCTTCTAGTAGGGTAAGATGGCACTATGAGCTCTCTAGTGGGGTATTATGGTACTACAAGCCTTCTAGTGGGGTAAGATGGCACTATGAGCTCTCTAGTGGGGTATTATGGTACTACAAGCCATCTAGTGGGGTAATATGGTACTCCAAGCTCCTTGCCTCGTATTTGCATGTGCTTACGTTGGAGCTGTCCGACCTTTCTGACCCTCCTGGTCCAGCGTCTTTGAAAACAGCGCCCTCTGATATCTGGTTAGGAGACACAACCCGATACGTGTAGTCGCTCCTGGATGAAATGCTTCCTTCATGGCGTCCCCTTCCTATATATATATATAGAGAGAGAGATAATAATTGCCACATAAACAGCAAAAGGAAACAGGAAGCAGGTGATGGAGAGAGAGAGAGAGAGAGAGAGAGAGTACTGCTGTAAGGTAAGGGGTGAAAAAACACTTATTACCACTCTGTCTCTCTTTCACACACACACACACACACACACACACACACACACACACGTACGTACCAACCCAGAACACCAAGGGGCTCAGATGGTGACAAAGACACCACAACAAATCTGCTTACAGTCTGCTGGGAGCTATATAAAAGCTCGACCATGTCAACCCATATCTCTCTCTCCCTCTCCCTCTCCCTCTCCCTCTCCCTCTCTCTCCCTCTCCCTCTCTCCCTCCCTCTCCCTCTCTCTCTCCCTCTCTCTCTCTCTCTCTCAGACACCAGTCTGTGGGATTTAATTGGGTCCTTTCAGTTTACCACTGAGTTGACGTCTCAAAGCAATTACAGACTCAGACGTCCCCGGCACACTACTGAGGGGCGCTTGATTTGTCAGACAGCCACACCTGAGGGGCGCTTGTTGTCTAGAAAAGCTCGGGCAGCAGAGGGGGTGCTTGTTTTGTTGACAAGCACTACTTGTTTTACAAAACACTCTGTGAGGGGCGCTTGTTTTCTTTCCGGTTCAGCCCTGGAAAAAAAACAAAAGCCTTTGTTCTCTGATGCTGTACAACCACTGTGGGGTTCATGTTGGTTAGAAGAGGCGTTCAATGACCATGAAGCAAATAAGCATTCAGATAGGTTACTTTTAATTTTTTGAAAGAACATATATCCTTTAAAAAGTCAAGTAAAAAAAACTAATTAAATACAATCTACTCCAGTACAGGTTATTGCTGCAATTCATTACCCAATGTCTCATTTACCAAAAAATATATAAATCAAAACTTTATTGCCAAGTACGTAAAGAAACATAAATAAAAAAAAACATAAATAACATGAGACATAATTAAAAAATATTAAAAAATATTAAAAGCGTACAATAAAATGATGGAAAACAAACAAAAAGTACATAAAACAAAGTGTATTATCAAAGTGGTAAGTGTATTTTAATAGAAAAAAAAGATCCAATACTGTACATAAGTACATTAACTAAATGTATTAATTATTAATAAATGCTACTCGTTAAGCAGAGTGACCACTTTAAGAGTATATATTCCTATATTGTCTCATTCAAGCAGAGTTTAAATATAAATGTTACAGTCAGGTAGCTCAATGCATATTAAATTATGTTTTAATCGAGGCGGACGTAATAGATGTAATCAAGATTATTTTATAACCAGGAGTCGGTGTCGGAGGCTTATTGTGTCTGAATTCCTGCTGCAATAACGACAAAAAAATAAATTAAAAAAACAGACGCCGTAAAAGTGAAATATCCCGGTGATCTTTGACCAGGTAGGACCGAGGGAGTGCTCCACGTATAGTGTGTGTGTGTGTGTGTGTGTGTGTGTGTGTGTGTGTGTGTGTGTGTGTGGGGGCACAGAAGTGCACTTGTTTTCTTTACAGCGCCGCCTTTTGAGGGGCTCTTACTTCTTAGACGGGGCCCAGCTGAGGGGTGATTGTTGAGCGCAATCACCGGTGAGAGGCGCTTGATTTATGTACACACCGCCAACGGGAGGCACTTGGTATATTTATTTATTTCCTCTCTCCGCAGTGATAAACAGACCCATCCGAGCGGGGCTCTTTTTATTATGTATAGTCTGTCTGCTGTGAGGCTCTTGCGGACTGTAAGGAGGGGGTACCGGCACAGGTGAGAGGCGCTTGTTTTTGGGTTGATAGGTATACTGCTGAGGTGGAGACAGTGACAAGGGCTTGATTTTTAGGAGCCCGGTGGCTCTGAAAAGCACTTTTTTTGCATGTGGATTTAACTTCAGGAAACACTGCGAGGAACTCCTTTCCCTTTTTTAATTGCAGCACCATGAATGCACAACAATAGGCCATCAAGAGGCATTTTGTCACAGCGGCTCCTAAAATTAATGTTCACATTCAATTAAAAACGGCGTTGTGAAATCATGCCTCGGAGGCCAAAAGAAAAGTACACATTTGTGCATTAATTTTACAAATATTTTTCGAGTGCTCGGAGGTCTGCGCACAGGGAGGAGATTTAAGGTGAGCGGCCGCCAAAAAAAAAAAATTAGTTGTGTGCCGTGTTTTTATTTGAATAGTTAAAACAATATGTTGATTACTTTGTGAACAAAGTTACAGACGAAAACCCAGAGTGTGTGACGTGGCAACGTGATACCGGCTGAGGGGAAAAAACAGAATAGAAATATAAGGAACGAACCATTAACTGAACCAGCACAGCGGGACCTGTATCTGACCTCCACGGAGGCGTTCTGGCTGGACTCAAAAGTCTTTTGATGTCTGATTCCGCCGGTAAAAGATTGCGCCGCTCCGTTTTTTCCCGCGCCGACAGAAGGGAGATTAGGCCTCTGCTCCTCCCGTGATAATATATATATATATATATATATATATATATATATATATATATATATATATATATATACACGCCTCGCATCCGGGGGCGGAGAGTGAACTTTGACACTGCAATTTCAGTCGCTGTCAGATCTGCGGCTCGTCTTTTGTCCGACCGACATCCCTCAAACGCACCGCCACTTGAGCCGGGGGCAATTACTTCTTCTCCTGCTTTCCATCAAATTAAATTACCATTGTGTGTGTGTGTGTGTGTGTGTGTGTACAAATATATATACTGTACATTATATATATATATATATAAATATATATGTACTGTATGTTTATATATATATATATATATATAAATATATATGTACTGTATGTTTATATATATATATATATATATATATATACACAGATATAACTATATCTATATTGTTTTTATATATATATATATATATATATATATATATGTTTATCAATACCAAGTACACAAGTCTGTACTTAGCGTACTTGGTATTGATAAACGGTCTCAGTATTTAGAGAAATCCTTCGCATTTGATTGGACCGCTAAATAAAAAAGTGGGCGGGCTGAGAATGTATTGGTGCACACCTCCCTTGTCACTAAAAGTTGCCGATTGATTGACGGCTGGATGTCACGGTGTCGTTGGTAGGTGAGAGCTTCGGGAGGCACGTGTCATATCATGTTTGAAGCAATCGGATCCAACTATTATATTTAAAAAGGGTTAAAAAGCCATTTTTCGTTCCATCTCGACTTTAATAACCTCGGCTTTGGGAAAAGATGTTGATTGATTAATAGTTTCTTAGTGTGATTGATCTCTCGTAACGCTGCGTCCGCTCTGCCGGAGAATCCACGACCTTTAAGCCGTCACACTTTAATTTCCATTTCTGTGAACTTCCAGTGAGACATATGGTCTTATTGAGGATTGTTGGCTCCTCTGTGTGTGTGTGTGTGTGTGTGTGTGTGTGTGTGTGTGTGTGTGTGTGTGTGTGTGTGTGTGTGTGTGTGTGTGTGTGTGTGTGTGTGTGTGAGAGTGAGAGCTGAGGGAGAGGATTTGAAAGCACAGATCATTTCACAGACCTGACACATCATTAGGTCTGAGCAATCAGAGAACACACACACACACACACACACTCACACACACACACACACACACACACACGAGTACTGTGAAGAAAAGCTGGTAAAAAAAAAAAAGAAAGGAATTGGAGACAGAGGGAGAATTTTTATGAGCAAAATTGACGGAATTAGAGGTTTCTACGTGCAGCAATATGAGTAATTGTACATAATAAAAAGGAAGTTAACGAAATAGGCCTTTTAAAAAATAGGTTTCTTTTAATGCAAATCAAATGTAACGTTCTCTGGAAAATGTATTAATGCATTCATAGCCCTATTATATGTATTCCCCAAAGTGCTTTTGACCCCTGTTTCAGTACATTTAGAGTCTGACTGTCGCTTCTACCGGCTTCGAGAAACCTTTATAACGTCTCCGTGGCACCGGCGTCCCCCCCCCCCCCCCCCCCCCCCCCCCCCGCCCCCCCACAAAGGGTTACCTTCTGATAATAATCTTTATTTGGCTTTTTGGCCTTTTCCCTTCCCAGTGGAGGCTTTGTATTCTACACACACACACACACACTCACATTTAGATTCAGATGTGTGAGCACCTGCCTGTCACGTCGGGCAGGTGCTCACACATCCTGGTGTGGTTTGGACACCTTCAGCTTTCTTACCTACCGACCGTCCTCCCACTTGCTCCACGCAGACGGTTGTAATGGAATTTAAATAATGCATCAGCCCGGGTCAGCGAAGGGGTCCCTCGTTCTCCGACTGCAGCAGGAAACGGACTGCAGGCGGGACCTGACGATGAATTAAGAAGGGGAGGACATTTCTTCTTTTGCTTTTATCTGCGTCGTGCTAAAGGGAGAAGAAGTCTAAGTATGAGGTCAATTATTGACATCGGTCACCGTTGAACCCAAACACGACTGAAAAGCCTCAACACCAAGAGTATTGATGCTGGGATTGTTTACCAACATATACGTTGGACATTTTACCTGTCTATCACAAGGTAGCCCCGCCCTAAAACACACTCTGGCTATTTAACTCTGAATGGACCATAATTCACTAAATGAACATCATGTTGTATTGAAGACTTGAAACTAGAGATTGAGACCAAAAACTCATGTTTACAATGTTTACTGAGGGAATACATCAAGAGAAGTAGAGTCATTTATATAGACTTCTATACAACCAGAGGAGTCGCCCCCTGGTGGTCAGGAGAGAGAATGCAGCTTTAACACATGAAGCGTAGACTTCTATACAACCAGATGAGTCGCCCCCTGGTGGTCAGTAGAGAGAATGCAGCTTTAACACGTGAAGCATAGACTTCTATACAACCAGAGGAGTCGCCCCCTGGTGGTCAGGAGAGAGAATGCAGCTTTAACACATGAAGCGTAGACTTCTATACAACCAGATGAGTCGCCCCCTGGTGGTCAGTAGAGAGAATGCAGCTTTAACACGTGAAGCATAGACTTCTATACAACCAGAGGAGTCGCCCCCTGGTGGTCAGTGGAGAGAATGCACTCCAGCATTGTTTAAACACCACCTAAAGATCGAGCTTTAGGGGTAAACCGCCTCTGACAGCTGAACACTGTCATCCTTCTACTTCCTCCTCACAGTACTAGCAGTCGTCACCCAACAGCTGGGAACTCTCTGTTCTATTCATATCTCTCTCTCTCTCTCTCTCTCTCCTTGTGATATTTTTCACTCTTTTTCTCCACTTCTACTATCTTCAGGGGGTTTTCCTTTTTTTTTTCATCTTGACCTCTCGGACAGTTAATCTGGGGTCATTAGAAAGCCATTTGTCAACGCCCGGACACGGAGGAGAGCGAGGTCCGCTCGGCCTTCAGATTCTTCGCTCTCTCGTCGCCTCCTCGTCGCCTCCTCGCCGGCCGGCCTCAAGGCCCCGGCGCTCGCCTCCCCTCACCTCTCCCATCTCTTGTTTTATTTCCCCAAAGTGCTGATGGACAGAAAACTACAAGCTACAGGCCTGAGGGGGAGGCTGAGAGGCAGGAGAGAGAGAGCGAACCAAGAAGGGAGAGAGAGAGAGAGAGACAAAAGAATAAAAGATAAATGAAGGTACAAGAGTGCAAGAAGAGGCCGGAAGAGGAGACGAGGCCGACTGAGAGAATATGCAGTGATAAGTATGAGAGCGACGCATAAGCAGTGGACCACATCCAGGCTGTGCAGAAGCTCCAGAAGCCTAAAACTTCACCACAGAAGAATCCATGCACTTCTACTGCCATCAGATTGGTTTTGAAATGTACTAAAAACAACTTAAATGGCACCTTTTTTTGTTTTAAAGTACTGTTAGTTTGTTATTTACGGTATTTATCTTTTATTGCACTAGATTTTATTGTTTTTATTACATATTGTTATTCTATAGCTATGTTTATTGTTTACGTACCGGGCACTAAACTCTGATTCTGGTAACCTTGGTGACCTCCTGACCTTTTCCTGTGGCGTCACCATTCATATATTCCCCTTTTGATCAAAGAGTCACATCCTTGAAACGATGAAAGCTTCTGACGAAGGTGATTTCCTTTCATTCTCGACTATGACCACAGATTTGCAGAGTCAGTTTTCTTACACAAAAGAGGGTCACGTGGGTCTTCTATCGCTCAAAAAGAAACGTGGAACTGCTTACGTCTCAAAAGTAAACGGTGGATCTGGCAGTAGACAGAACTTTAATAATTATGACGCTTGTTTTAACCCCGAGTGACTTCTTCCTACTTTTTTACTATTCATCGTACCACTAAACTAGCCATTAAACTCTTATTCTCTGAGTCTATTCTTGACCCTCTCATCCTGTCTTTGGATGGTGTGTGTGTGTGTGTGTGTGTGTGTGTGTGTGTGTGTGTGTGTGTGTGTGTGTGTGTGTGTGTGTGTGTTTGAGGGCGTTAAATGTCCACCCAAGTAATGAATTCTGGAGTAGCCGACTAATAAATTATTAAATTAGAGGACTGACATTTGGGTTGAGAGAGAGAGAGCGAGAGAGAGAGAGAAAGAGAAAGAGAGAGATACAGGTGATGGTGGATGCATTAATAATAGAAGGGAGAAAAAATACATAATTTTCATTTAGTTGTATTGTTTATTTTTGCGGTGGACAGCGCACAATTTAGACTAACTGTACCAGAGTTAGCTTGAGAGCTAATTTGTTACAATAACTACAGAGATCAAAGAAAGAGCTTTCTGATTTCCAGACCATAAATCAAACTCACTCATCTAGACATTAGCAGTGAGGACCGGCAGGGCTCCTGTGGCAGGCGCTTATGCTGCAGTCTCTCTCCACATGACTGTGTTGCCAAATATGACACAAACAGCATTATACAGTTTGCAGATGACACCGTGGTGTCATCTGCAAACTGTATAATGCGATAATGTGATTGGTCTAAATAGATGCCGGTGATGAGAGGGAGCTTTTAAATCGCACCCCCTCCCGTCCAAGAAAAAGCTCCTTCGACGCATCCATACACACGGTTGCCGCAATGCATCCCAGAATATCATAAGAACTGTAGAGTTTGGGTAATGCTTCTTCTTTCTTTTGTTGTTGACGTTTTTTTGGGATGTGCCACCAAGTACGAGCGTTCTATTGACTTTTCTAATACACACAACGGCACATTTGAACTTGTTTAGGAATTAGAAAGAAAACACGATGGGTTAGCTTAAAATGAAAGAAACGCTTTCACGTAACTTGAGGACTTGAGGGGATGTGACTCAGCGACAGGGACGAGAATGCTGGTCTCCTGAGTGAAAGTCCAATGTGCTTTTCATCCTTGTCTTTCAATGAATCCCTGTGTCAGATTCCCCGTGACTACACCTCCCTATTTATTAGCCAACAATAAGCACAGATAATCTTGTTTAAACTTCGTAGTGTATCTCGTGGAGCCTCGGCAGGTATTAGTATTGGAAGAGCATCGGTTGGGTACTTTTCATTGCACCTTGTTCATTGTTTTTAACCCTCTAACCAGCCCCGCGGGCGCTTCTCGCAATGAGAGTCTGCAGCCGTTCCCTCCCTTTCAATTTTTCATGCGGTGCAAACAAAACCAGCCCGAGCTGCTTTTTGTATACATTTTCTGGAAATTGCCTTGAGATCCCACTGAGCTGCTTAAGATCTCTCCAGCTGTGACAGGTTTTCTCCGGGTTATTTGTTCGCCCGTCTCAAAGTGACGCGGGAGCTTCTGCTTTGTCTATCACATTTTTTTCGGGGGGGGTTTCTTTGGGTTTCTTGCATTTTCCCCCAAAAAAAGAAAGTACAGAAAACCCCGGCGCTCCTCCTTTGAAGTGTCAACGAGGCGACGAAGAAGGGAGAGGATGAGGAGGGGGAGAACAAAACACCCCCCAAAAAAAAGAAAGAGGAAAAAGGTAAAACAGAGATGCTTGTAAGAGAGAGAGAGAGAGAGAGAGATTGCTCAGTGGGATGGGTTCAGGCAATCTGCGAGAGGTCACACCTTCATCTCTCTGACACATGAGCTCCGAGATGGATGGAGAGGCATCAGTAAACGAGTGTGACAACTATCGCGCCGTCTCTCCGTGTTTCTGCGGCTCCGGAGTGACTCATCTGTCAGCCGCAATCTGTTTGATTGTTTATCTGTGTGTGTGCGCGTTTATGTGTGTTTGTGTGTGTGTGTGTGTGTGCAAACTGGTTGTTAGTGTACGCGTGAGGGCATCGTTCAAAAGGAATAAAACACACGCACACACACACGGGCTGATGTATGGAGCTGTTTTGAGTCCTTGGTTTGACGTGTGACGTCCGGCCTCAATTTTCACCCTCCAGCTCTGGCGTCCATCACTGCACTATATCCTCGTGTCTGCAATATGTGTGTGTCTGTTTGTGATAGTCGAGGTGGAATGAGGGCACCGAGGAGGAGGGGATGACAAGAGATGAGAAGAAAGAAGAAAAAACACACACATCTGAAGGTGCGAGACGACGGAGGTTTCGCCGAAGCTCGTAAGTCATTTGGAAGCTCCCCGTGTGGCCGCGGCCTCGTACCCCCCCGGCCGTGTTTCTGCCACCATTTTGTGCCTCAACGCGGACCGACGGGGTGTCTGTTTTGGAGAGATTTTCTGCAACAGTAATTCTAGCAGGCTTGTGCGAAGGAATAATGTGATGCCGTATCGACCCCCTTGAAGAAAGGCCTCTTTAATGTCGAGGCGTCTTGCTCGAGGACCCTTCGGCGGCGGGGGGCGGAGGGGGGGGGGGAATTTCTGTCAGATCGCTGAGAGAGCGTTGACTTCGTACAGATTACCCAGGACGGTAGTAATTGATTCATTTGGGAGAGTTTTAAACGTCGCCTGTAGGTGACAGTTGTTCCGATAGGATCAGAGGTTCAATGAGGGCAATGAAAGGCCTTGGACGTTATCTTTAACGGACAACAAGCCGCCCTGTTCGGGCCGATTTGAAGGACAGTGAACCTTTTGGACTCAGATAGAATATTTTCATGAATAAAAAGCCTGAACTCTAGACTGTTGCAGTTTGACATTAATTCATCACGGCCATTGTTCATACGGGACCCACGCACAATGCCGTTTGTTGTGTGCTGCAGGTGGAAGGGGGGGGGGTCGATAGACGGAGCGTGGTTTCTTAGTTCGGCCTGCTCGCATGTTGGTTGTGGAGCGAGAGAGAGAGAGAAAGAAAGCGGCATACAGCTGTTTCCAACACCCCCCCCCCCCCCCCCCCCCTGCTGATTCTGACAGAGAATCAATCATACATTGATAAAAGTGTGCTTTGGTGTATAAGTGGCCTTATTTGATGCTGTTATTAAGCCTTTCTAAGGCTGTTACACGGTTAAATTAAGGTTTTTTTCTTTTTTTTTCACAACAATAACAGTCATTTCATCCCTCCGCCTGGCTTGGATGTTAAGGCTTCGAGTTGTGTTCCGTAACCACTCAATACTCAATTTTAAAAATACGTGTAGGCCTCCACCCCCCCTCTGACATCCTTTAAATTCCACTCACACCTCACTTGTCTCCTTCTGCCTTCAACCTGCTCCAACTTTCTCCTCACGGACAGCTTGACATGACTTCACTCGACACGACTCTCAGTAATAATGGGTCAAAAGATTTCAACCGAGAGAAATGCCTATAAAGAAAAATGAACCTTCTGGGAATGAAGCAAGAATCTGGTGTGAACAAGTGTTTGTCATTGGTGGCGTTAGACCGGCATCAACCCTTCACACAACGTCTACACGACTGCCCTTCATCTCGTGAAAGCGTTGACAAGCCGGTGCTTATTTCAGGCCCACATTACTGGTCAACGCGTGCCCGACGTCACGCATAACTCCTTCTGCAGGAATGATAGCCGGGTGTGCCGCCGCCGCTGCCGCCGCCGCCACCGCCACCACCACCGCCGCCGCCGCCACTCTCGCAATGCGCTGCATGCTGATAGGTGCCTCGCTCCGCTTCACCCGGCCGCCGTCTTTTACCCCCGACCCGCTGGAACATGAAAGTGTCGACGCCTGCACACCTGCCACATTTCCATCGTAAGAGGGTGTTAAATCAATGCGAGCCGAATACAGAGAGCGAGGCTGAGCACCGGGAACGCAGGTTTGACTCGCAGAGAGAGAAGAAATGTGTGTGTGTGTGTGTGTGTGTGTGTGTGTGTGTGTGTGTGGTTATGTGTGCGTTCGAGAGCAAACGTGACCGGGGAATACTCCCTCATATCTTTTTTTCCCGGTCGCTCCTTTTATGAAGCAAAACTGATGCAACGGTAAACCACCCTGCGCAGCCGGGGTATTGTTACACATGATCAAAAGCCTCCCCTTCTTTCTTTTCTTTTACCTCTTTGTTGTTTCTTCTCCTCCTCCTCTTTCTGTCACAGTGTATCCCTTTTTACTTTACCCCTCACCCACCACCACCTCCTCCTCCTCCTCCCTGAGATGGTAATCTCCCCGTAGTGTAGCGTTGTCAGACTTTGATCAGAGGCCAGCCGCTCTCATTCGCTCTGCCTCTCCTCTCAGACCTCTTGCGTTCCCACTAATGCTCTGTGGACTTAGTGAGTACTATGGGCCTCGTTTGATGGACACGTTCTGCAGACTTTACTCGCGCGTTTCGCGCCGCGGCGCGATGGAGAACCGTGACGCAAGATAAAACGCTGACTCGATACACGCTCAAAGAGAATGAGGCAACGATTAGCGCTCGCTTGCAGCGCTAACGAAGGACGATGAAGCCCGGGCGTCTTCGTCGCTGTTGTAGAGTTGTAATAGGTTATTTTTGATTTGCACATGTACGTAAAGGAAGTCTTATGTTTACAGTACGATACATTAGAAGGGTATGGAGAATATTGAGAATAATGTGTTGTAAAGCATAAGAGGAAGTCACTGTTTTATTATTATTATTGTTTGTTGATGATAAATATTGTTAAAAGGAATAACTGTAAGACGCATGAGAATGAATGGGATTTCGTTATTAGCAAAAATGGATGCCGATGAAATAGGAGATGGTATTTTTATTCTGAAGGAGCGAGGGAGCTTCCTGTCCTTGACCGGAAGTAGGACGTATTGACCCCGTCGTCTAGAAGGAATTAGCTTAGCGAACAGAATCATCTGCATTGTTTGAACTAGCCAATTGAACTAACCTCTAGGTGTGAACTCATTTGCATGTCTTAGTCTTTGTGTGTTCAGATTTCTACTGGTTTGAACTTCCTTCCGCCATAAGAGTCCCGAGGTCCGAATTATTCTTCAGTTGGTGACCCTGACGTGATCCTCGCGGACTCGTGGCTGTAGGACCGGCCCAGCTGACTCCTCTAATCTGAGGTGAGCAAGAAACCCGAGGTTAAAACCGAATTCTGCATAGTTTTAATATAGAGATTACCCTTCATTCACCCTATCATTTTTGCCATTGAATATTGTTAAACTTTAAATGAATCTTCCTTCCGCCACAAGAGTCCCGAGGCCTGAATTATTCTTCGCTGTCCTCTTCCGCTCGGCACGCAGCACCCGACTTGTACTCCATGTGGGTGCTCGCAGGTTCAACCGGTAGAACATTGGTAATCGTATAAGACGGGAGAAACCCTGTGCAGGTTTTGATCATCTTGTATATACACGGTTTCTCCCGTCTGAGCTTATTCTGCAGGGGGGGGGGGATTGCAGAGTGTAAT
>NC_046980.1:3162997-3167997 GCF_009769545.1 Cyclopterus lumpus | reverse complement strand
TGGAAATTGTTGTCGGCAGGACCCCAAATGGCTGTTTTCCTGCCTGACAGAAGATAAGAGAGGCAATATATATATATATATATATATATATATATATTTATATTTATATATATATATATACATATACATATATATATATATATATACAAGGTATCAAGCTCACAAGGGGGAGAAGACGTAGAAAGAGAGAGAGGAGGGTAAAGTTAAAAGGAAGAGTAGGAGGACTGGAAAAGGGGGAGCAAGGTAGAAGGTGGAAGTGAAGAGGGAGGGAGGGGAGAGATGTAGACAGATATCAAATATTAAAAAAAGAAGAGAAGATGGCGGGAGAGAGAAGAGCAGATAAAAGGAAATGGAAGGAGAGGAAAAACCTCAGCAGAGGGGAAGAGATGAAGAGAGAAAAGGAGGAGGAGGAGGAGGAGGAGGAGGAGGAGGAGGAGGAGGAGGAGGAGTACAAGAAAGTGGCATGAGGATACTCAAAAAGGAGAGACGTAAAGAGAAGAGTTTTAAAAAAGTCGTTCATTGAAACTCTCGGAGGGATTCAGCACACGAGCAGAGACGAGGAAACAATCGTACCGACAATAATAACTTGTGAAAAGTTGATATTGCATCTGTAATTGACATTGCATTGTGGTATACATGAGATATTGCACTGTGGTATACATGATATATTGCATTGTGGTATACATGAAATATTCTACTGTGGTATACATGAGATATTGTACTGTGGTATACATGAGATATTGTACTGTGGTATACATGAGATATTGCATTGTGGTATACATGAGATATTGTACTGTGGTATACATGAGATATTGCATTGTGGTATACATGAGATATTGTACTGTGGTATACATGAGATATTGCATTGTGGTATACATGAGATATTGTACTGTGGTATACATGAGATATTGTACTGTGGTATACATGAGATATTGTACTGTGGTATACATGAGATATTGTACTGTGGTATACATGAGATATTGCATTGTGGTATACATGAAATATTCTACTGTGGTATACATGAGATATTGCACTGTGGTATACA
Organism: Cyclopterus lumpus; assembly: GCF_009769545.1. Lineage (NCBI taxonomy): Eukaryota > Metazoa > Chordata > Actinopteri > Perciformes > Cyclopteridae > Cyclopterus > Cyclopterus lumpus. The sequence continues at coordinate 3,166,952 of NC_046980.1, read as the reverse complement.
TGAGATGCCTAAACATCCCCTGGAGGTTGTTGTACAGCTTGTCCGTGACTGTGTACCGTTGAGACAACGGACACATGGAGGGAGAGGTCAGGGGCCTGGGACAGAGGTCAGGGGTCAGATCCCATCCCAAGATGCTCTGTGGCACAAACCAGAAGGAAAGCTGTCCCGTGTTTCCCCCCTCTGTCCGCCTCCGTCTGGCTTCAGCCTCACCTTACAAATTGACCCTTTTCTCAGCGCAGTGAACACACAAACACACACAGACACACACACGCACACACACACAAAAGCACACACAAACAGCCTCTCGCACAGAATAAGTGTGTATGTGTGTGTGTGTGTGTGTAGGGGAGCTTTTTTATAATAAAGTTTCGCCTTTAATACCTCATTTTAGATTTTTCATTAATGGCTAGCCCAGTCTTTGAGTCATATATATATATATAAATATATATATATATAAATATATATTTATATATATATATATAAATATATATTTATATAGAAATATATATATATATATTTATATAGAAATATACATATATATAAATATATATTGTTATATATATATTTTTGTATATATATATATATATATATATATATATATTTATTTAGTAGACATCTGTCCTAAATTGCACTGAAATGTTGATTTTAAAAAGTGAGAAGAAGAGAAAGACAGCTAAACTTCTTGGAGAGCTCAGCTATGTTATTCAAGTAGATTTCGCCCCAGCGACACAGCCCACCTTTAAAAACACAGACGTCCATATGTAATGTCTGTAAGGCGGGGGGGGGGGGGGGGGGGGGGGGGCCGTGGTGAGATTGCCCTTCACAGTCTAATGACTTCTGAAGGAGCTGAGCATTAAATGGAGGGAGAGACATTCACAGGCCAGCAGACTGACTCATAAATAACACACCTGAGAGCAGAGGAGGGAGGAGGAGGAGAGGAATAGGAGGAGGAGAGGAAACCTTTAGAAGAAGTGAAATACAAACATCAATGCAGACAAAAGCAAGGGCAGATGGCAAGAAAAAAAGAAAGAAAGAAAGGGGAAGAAGAAACAAATACAGCAAAGTACCAACGGCATGTGATGGAGAACAGAGAAAGAGTGGACAGAGGTACACATTTTTACACATAAATATCTTTGCGTTAATTTTATTTTTGTTTTGTTTTGGCTAACGTGACCAGGTAGAAGCATTAGCATTCGTTTGCAGGTCAGGTTTCTGTTAACCTGAAGAAGGGAAATTCTATATCCGCTCTCCAATTAGCTCAGGTTTGATCCTCATTGACTCCTGAGGGAAATATGCCAAACGCTCCATTACATCAGCCGGTGGTTCAAATATATATATATATTTATATATATATATAAATATATAAATATATATATATATATATATATTTATATATATATATATAAATATACGGTATATATATACATACATATATATATATATATATATATATATATATATATATAAAAAGGAAGGGAATATATGTATTCCCTTTTTCTTTGACTGTGGACAGATTTGGTATTGCAGGTAGCGATAATAACGTGTTCAGAAACATCGACGGATGCATATGAATGCACACGTACTCTGATGGTTAGCATTCAAATAGAAAAGAAAACCTGAGAACGAGAGGCAGGGGAATGGGTGGGAATGGGTGGCATTTCCATAAGTAGTTGGTCTACATGGATGCACACAAAATGCTGTATGTTCTTTATGCATGAACATAAGGGGGGGGTAAGACAGACAGGGGTAGGGCTCGGAAATGGCCCCCTGCATATGCCGAGTCGTTTACATCCAGCCAGAAGGTCTGAGAGTCACCGAGGCGGAGAGAGCACCAGACAGCAGCGCAGACGGAGGAGGAGGAGGAGGATGAGGAGGAGGAGGAGGAGCATGCTGCTGCATACCAACGCTCCTGAGCAAGGCAGAGCAAGTGGAGAGCGCAGCTCATTTGTTAAAAGAAGCCACCAAACGGCCTTGTTTGTTTACAGCTCCCATAATCCTACGTTGCAAACATCTGCGTTGCCCGCTTTCCATCAGTCTCTGAATACCAGTCTGCGTGGACGGACACCTTGTTTTGATACAGACTATCACATCTTGCATTAAAGTAGCATTGAACAGCATGTAAACGTGAGCTAGTTTACTTAATTTCCCTTAAAATAATACAAAAAATAACTTTTTTTTACACAAGAAAAAGTCGATTTGAGCTGCACCTTAAATAACACGATGCTCGCGCACCGTGCACGTCATGCACACGCACGTCATGCACACGCACGTCATGCACACGCACGTCATGCACACGCACGTCATGCACACACACGTCATGTACACGCACGTCATGCACACGTAATGTACACGCACGTCATGCACACGCACGTAATGTACACGCACATCATGCACACGCACGTCATGCACACGCACGTAATGTACACGCACGTCATGCACACGTACGTCATGCACACGCACGTCATGCACACGCACGTCATGCACACGCACGTCATGCACACACACGTCATGCACAGACACGTCATGCACATGCACGTCATGCACCCGCACGTCATGCACATGCACGTCATGCACATGCACGTCATGCACACACACGTCATGCACAGACACGTCATGCACACGCACGTCATGCACACACACGTCATGCACAGACACGTCATGCACACGCACGTCATGCACCCGCACGTCATGCACATGCACGTCATGCACACACACGTCATGCACAGACACGTCATGCACACGCACGTAAACGTGCTTGAGCGCTTCGGTTCCTAAAGTGCAGCATCAGTCACTTAGTGTCTCTCCTCAAACGCTGTCACAGTCACAGCTTCGTTAACACGCCAATTAGCTGCAGCCAATCAATTTGGGGTATTGTGTTGTTGTTTTTTTGATCGAATTGACGCTACGCGTTCGCTTCATGTGCATGTTTATGCATGTTTATGAACTGTATTGTTTGTAAACACAGAATTAAATCAGACAGCCTTTTTTTTTTTTTACGCCGTGCGCCTGTCAATCAAATAGTAATTTGAGTCTAGAGCACGTGACCCGACGCCAAGACCCGAAGTTGTCTTTTTTGTTGCCTGAACAGAAACACATGGACATCCCCCCCGCACCCCCAAAAAAGTGTCTGGACATTTAAAAAAATCCCGTTGGCATATATAAAAAAAAAGTGTTTACCATCCATCTTTTTGACATCCAACGAGTGTCTCTTAATCTTGATTTAAGAGACACTTAAGCGACACTTCTCGATGGGTTTCCTTGCAACGTTTTTTTTTGCCCGTTCGTGCACGACGGATGCCCCCCCCCCCCAAAAAAAATGTTTTAAAACTTTTAAGGAGCTTTGAGGACGTCTGTGTGGAGAGAAACCCCAACAGAGTGTGAATGATCCAAACGTTTCCCTCGTGTCCGTGTCCTTGGGTTGAGTGTAATCGAGGCTTCATCCAGACAGACGGAGGAGGAAGAGGAGGAAGAGGAGGTGGAGGAGGTGGAGGAGGAGGAGGAGGAGGAGGAGGAGGGGGTGGTGCATACCTATGAGGATATTTGAAGTAGCGACTAAAGAGGCCGGTTGTTCCCGTTGCTTTGTCACGGTCCTCAGACACTTGTTTTTTTTTTTACATCAAAGGGCTTTCTGAGCGTGTTTCTGTTCAACGCGCATATTTTAAACATCAAACGGGACACGTTGTCACGTCTGTTGTTGACAAACGTGGAGGCGGCGAGACGCAACCGACCGTGACAGAAATTGATTTAGACGGTTTTTTTCACTTTGTGCGCGAACATGAAAAACTACGACAAGAATACACAAAACCGCCGTGTCGCGTACGCGTCTCGTTACGAACGAGTCCGCTCTGGGATGTCACAATACATATATATATATATATATATATTGTCTGTAATAAAACAAATGGGAGGAATTATCATGAATAGTTATCGTTGTAAAATGTTCGAAGACACCGAA
>NC_046980.1:3150497-3157997 GCF_009769545.1 Cyclopterus lumpus | reverse complement strand
GAAATGGGACGATGCCGTAGAGGAGTCGCCCCCTGGTGGTCAGGAGAGAGAATGCAGCTTTAACACATGAAGCATAGACTTCTATACAACCAGAGGAGTCGCCCCCTGGTGGTCAGGAGAGAGAATGCAGCTTTAACACATGAAGCATAGACTTCTATACAACCAGAGGAGTCGCCCCCTGGTGGTCAGGAGAGAGAATGCAGCTTTAACACATGAAGCATTAGACTTCTATACAACCAGAGGAGTCGCCCCCTGGTGGTCAGGAGAGAGAATGCAGCTTTAACACATGAAGCATAGACTTCTATACAACCAGAGGAGTCGCCCCCTGGTGGTCAGGAGAGAGAATGCAGCTTTAACACATGAAGCATAGACTTCTATACAACCAGAGGAGTCGCCCCCTGGTGGTCAGGAGAGAGAATGCAGCTTTAACACATGAAGCATAGACTTCTATACAACCAGAGGAGTCGCCCCCTGGTGGTCAGGAGAGAGAATGCAGCTTTAACACATGAAGCATAGACTTCTATACAACCAGAGGAGTCGCCCCCTGGTGGTCAGGAGAGAGAATGCAGCTTTAACACTTCTATACAACCAGAGGAGTCGCCCCCTGGTGGTCAGGAGAGAGAATGCAGCTTTAACACATGAAGCATAGACTTCTATACAACCAGAGGAGTCGCCCCCTGGTGGCCAGGAGAGAGAATGCAGCTTTAATACATGAAGCATAGACTTCTATACAACCAGAGGAGTCGCCCCCTGGTGGTCAGGAGAGAGAATGCTATTACATGAATAGCCACTTCTGGTCTAGATGTCCGTTAAACGTTAGCGTGACGGCCCTCACACAGTCCTGCAGCATCGTGGGCTTCATAACCTCGATATTTCAGACTTTTTCTTTCCAGCCGCAGCGGAGATGTTTGCCGACAACAGTTTTAAGTGGCAGCAGGCCGGGAGCTGGCGGCTACCGCATGAACCCGCGCTGCCGCTCTGGATGCCAATCCCTCTCACGGCGGTGGTTCCCGGGGCCCCTTCTGCTGCAGGGTTGCTAGTTTTGGTTCAGAGTCCACATCTCCGTCGGCGTCGGGGGCCCAGTTTGACTGCACTGCGCCAAAATACCGTCATCTGATTCACGGCCACGTCTTCCTTTTTTGGTTTCTGCAGACGCAGGCGGCTCGCGGTCTCACCGGCGCTGAATGGATCCAGTTAAAAAAAAGAACAACACACACACAAACGGCGCCGCGCAGCTCAACAGATATAAAGGTTCGATGTGGGGTGGAACAAAGAGCTGGCAGGACCTCGTGGAAAAAAAGTCTGAATCAATTCGCTGTTTTTGTGTGCCAACCGATTCTCTTCCAAAGCGAGTCCGCTTCTGACCCGCGAGGCAAATTGTTTGATTTTGTTTGTGTTGTATTGCTTTTTTTTTGCATTTCACTGGGTTGCATATACGTCAGATACACAGGCTGCTACATTGGAACGGGCAAAGGCCCAAGAAACAACAACACAGAGCTAAAACAGTCAAGTCATTAAATGTTTTTCGGGAGCAGTACTTTTTAAAGTAAAACCCATTAAAAAAAAAAAACTCCATTTAAAAAGCAACACTATAAAATACAGGGTGTTTTTTTTTAACGTTTCCCAGACTCCCTCGCGTGCTCCTCCTCCGCTCGCAGTTGTTACACCCACACCGACGAGGTTACGTTTGGTCTAATTAGTTTGTTTGTTTGTTTTTGTTTTGCACGACATTTGAAGAAACTCGGTCACCGATTTCAATCACGTCTGGTGGAAAACTCGGCCGCCGCTTTCCGGGGGAATAAAAGATCCAGGATTTCTTTTAACACTGAGAGGGAGATTTCTTCTTTTTTTGCTATTGTTTTGCACTTTCTTACTGAATCATGACGTCTGTACTTATGAACCTGTATTATTATTCACCCCCCTAGGACCCGACTGGGGCTTCGGGTGTTTCTCTGTCGGGCAGCCAGAAGAACATCATCACATATTCGGTCGTCTCCCCTCAGGCGCTCCCTTTGCATTGATTACAACGAGGTATTAAAAGCTCCGCAATATATCACGTTTGACTGAATGAAATCAGCTCGGGCCTGAATCCACCGGCCGTGTGACTGCTTTTCATTCGCCGCACGTCAGGAGAACCAGCAGGAGAACCCCCCCCCCCCCCCCCCCCCCCCCTTCCATCCCGAAACCAGATTTATGCCCGGTAGCGTAGTCCAGACTGAAGGCCGGGTTTTGTCGGATTTTCAAAGTCACTTTCTTTCCCTCCTGTTTCCCTTTAGAAATAGACTTTGACACAACTTGTTTTGTTTTTTTTTTTGTTTTTTTCGTCCCTAAAGAGGACATCGCACATTCTCACCCCTGTAAAATTCACCCCGAACCGAGGCGTTGGTATTCAAATCGAGCGCTTGTCGGAATCCCCGAACATCAGAAAATTCTACAACTTTCATAAACCTAGAATCTGACATGTCACGCCGGGGTGCAGAGGTAAGAAAGAGCTTCAAACTCCTTCTTTTCTTTGATGGCTCCGTCTTTAAAGTAAACCCGCAAAGAACTTTCATTCAGTGTGGAGTTTGGCGGCCCCTGTGGACAAAAGCGGTACTGTCTCCGAGCGCCAGAGTACCATTAGAAAAACCTTTCATTTTACTGCAGCGGGGTCTGTACAGTCCAAGTATTTATTTGAACAGTTGACTTTAATATTCCTAACCTACAATGCTCTTGATGCTATTGATCGTAACCTCGACATTGAACACACGTCCAACTAAAGCCGTTAAATCGGTTTAAAAACCTGTTTTAAAACCTGCGCGGCACGTTTTTTTATTCGTTATAGTGTCGAGTGAAAGATATTAAAAAATAGGTAAAAAGGTTTCCAGTTTAGCATCAGTGGTTTTAAAACTCGCCGTAACCTTTTTGCCGGAGCCATTTAAAGAGAAAGTAGTCCCACTCCTTGCCTTATGGGGACCATTTATCGGACCGCGGCCCATTTTGTTTACCGGCCCGTAGCGTAAGAACCCTTTTAAGCAGGGAATAGAAAAATCACAGCCAAACCAGGAGCGAAGGCTCCACTCGATGTCACTTTAATCGACACTTTATATTCCTTATACCCGGCCCCGCTTCGTTCATCAGAGGAGCCGTCGCTTCAAAGTCTTGCAGCTCTTTTTTCGACCGAGGCCCGGACAAACTTTTATCCGTTTGGACTTTTTGTTATTTAAGTGCCAACAGATAACACCTGCAAGTATAAATCCACCAGTGAAGGAGAGGAACAGCACTCAAGTGGCCTTGCAGGGAGGATGCAGACAAAAGACAGACAACAACAAAATCTCTTCGGGCCTTTAAAGTGCATTAAAGAACTCGTAATGATTTCCTTTCTTTCATTATTCAGAGCGAATAAAGACGTGTAAAAGGTGTGAATCATTTATTAAGGGAGGATTTGTTTGCTTACCTCCTTCATGATAATATAAACATTCAACATTTGATCGATATTCAATCTACATTTCAGGGTCTTGCACAACAAATTGTATTTTAAAGTTATGACGACTCGAGCCGAAAACTTAAATCAAGGACTGCAAAAAACGAGAATAATGTTATTTATATTTTCTTGAGCTTTCTCCACATGCCTAAACGTCTTCTTCGGCAGGTCACATGATCACACGGTGTGAGATTTGGAGTTTAAACAATATAAACGGCTTCTTTGATGGACGGCCGGTCGATGCGGTGACCCACTCGGGTCACGTGTCAAATGCTAAATTCACTCCTTTCAACGCGGACTAATTAGTCCGCGACAGAACAAAGAACGGCCAACGTTATTGATTATCAATTCATCTCTCTGAGTAATTCATTCAGCAAAAAAAAATAAAAAAAAGTCTGACATTTTGCAGTTTGGATTTTGCTTCTTTTCTTTGTTTTAACCTTTTTATTTTTACTAAATATATCACCCTGCGACAGCCGCCCGCACGTCAGTGGACAACATGGCATCTCCCCGCTCCGCAACTGGGATGTATTCATTCCAACGTGAGGTCACCAACGTGAGGTCAACAACGTGAGGTCAACAACGTGAGGTCACCAACGTGAGGTCCCCAACGTGAGGTCAACAACGTGAGGTCAACAACGTGAGGTCACCAACGTGAGGTCACCAACGTGAGGTCAACAACGTGAGGTCACCAACGTGAGGTCACCAACGTGAGGTCATTAACGTGAGGTCACCAACGTGAGGTCAACAACGTGAGGTCAACAACGTGAGGTCACCAACGTGAGATCACCAACGTGAGGTCAACAACGTGAGGTCACCAACGTGAGGTCACCAACGTGAGGTCACCAACGTGAGGTCCCCAACGTGAGGTCAACAACGTGAGGTCAACAACGTGAGGTCACCAACGTGAGGTCACCAACGTGAGGTCAACAACGTGAGGTCACCAACGTGAGGTCACCAACGTGAGGTCATTAACGTGAGGTCACCAACGTGAGGTCACCAACGTGAGGTCACCAACGTGAGGTCATTAACGTGAGGTCAACAACGTGAGGTCACCAACGTGAGATCACCAACGTGAGATCACCAACGTGAGATCCCCAACGTGAGGTCACCAACGTGAGGTCACCAACGTGAGATCACCAACGTGAGGTCAACAACGTGAGGTCACCAACGTGAGGTCAACAACGTGAGGTCCCCAACGTGAGTTCACCAACGTGAGTTCACCAACGTGAGGTCACCAACGTGAGGTCACCAACGTGAGATCACCAACGTGAGGTCACCAACGTGAGGTCACCAACGTGAGGTCAACAACGTGAGGTCCCCAACGTGAGATCACCAACGTGAGGTCACCAACGTGAGGTCACCAACGTGAGGTCAACAACGTGAGGTCCCCAACGTGAGGTCAACAACGTGAGGTCACCAACGTGAGATCATTAACGTGAGGTCAACAACGTGAGGTCACCAACGTGAGATCACCAACGTGAGGTCAACAACGTGAGGTCAACAACGTGAGTTCACCAACGTGAGTTCACCAACGTGAGGTCAACAACGTGAGGTCCCCAACGTGAGGTCCCCAACGTGAGGTCACCAACGTGAGATCACCAACATGATAACCCCAACGTGAGGTCACCAACGTGAGGTCACCAACGTGAGGTCACCTCGCTGCAGGTTTTGATTGGTGCTGCTGCCTTGCTCAATCCGCCTCGCCGAGGATCCAGTCTGTGTGTGAGGGGCTCGGCTTTTCAAAAGTCCAGATGTTATCGGGAGAAACCCGGCGCTCGTTGTAAGCCTGCGATTCAGAGAGGTTTACCTTGAAAATGCATTCTCTGAGCTCAAGCTAGTCTGAGGAAGAAGACGTATGAAATTCAACCCGAGAAACGGGAGAAGATTGAGAAGGTATCTCGTCTTTTTTCACCAAAATAAAAGCCCTCCTAGTTTGTCGCTATTTGAATGTCTGGAGGTCATAATGCACATTGAGCGGTGTCAAGTGGACGACTCACCTGATATGAAAACCTGCATCCCTCTGGCTCTGCTATTTATGTCACGATATGTGATGCGACCGCATTCGTTCTTCTGAAACAATAAGACGAGATCGGGAAGTGATTAACTCGCCCGTGGACGGCAAATCAAATACGATTGGAGACGATCGAAATATAGAAGAAGGAGAAATAGGAAGATGCAGCTTTTGAGATGCAGGAAACCACAAACTAAAAGTGTATTTCACAATGTCCGGCGCCTGTGGTTTTATTTAAGCGTAACAGCCTCAGTTTAATTACTTTGTCTGGACCTCCAGAGGTGAGAAGTCCTTCTTGGTCCTTGGCCGATCTTTAAAAGGAGCAAAAAGGGACTTTTCTGTCAACCGTGAAGCGAGACCATTAAAATGTGTAACTGGCGACCAGCAGACGCGTCGCCCTCTGAGAAGATGCAGGTGGTCCGATAAGAGGAGCAGAACTTTCTGCTGCTGCCAGGACTCGGGTTAGAACCCGCTGGACTCTAATGTTTAACCACGTCAAGCTTCAGGATGCCAAAAATGTGTCTTTGAGGCTGTTTTTGTTTGTTTGTTTGTTTGCTTGTTGGTCAGCGCGGAGGAGCGCCTCCGCTGGTCGTGAAGGCCAAAGAAATCAAATGAAAGCGAATAGCCGGTCGGCCAGAAATATATTCCAGTGAGATACCGGCTCGTCCCGCCAATTTTATGATTTAATGTGAAGCGATGTGTTTTTTTTTTGTGTGCAATTGAACGAATGTAAATGTGCTTTAAAAAAAAAAAGCCAGACATCCTGAAAATGTGAAGAGAAGAGACGACGGAGAGCAGAAGCGTTGACTTTAAGGTGCTGCGATTACACATTCATTAATACTTTATTAAGTCACACGGAGGTACATGACAACTGCAGAAAAAAGCACCGAAAATCTCCTTTTGGTCGAGAACAGGCGTGAAGAACGTCCGCGGCTCCTTTTCTGCAGGATTTTGTCAAAACACTCCCCGAAGCTTTAGACTCCGGACATCATGGAAGCTTCGTCTCTTCCCCGGAAAACAAAGAGAGCGTCGGAGAGAAAAGACGGAAAAAAAAAAAAAAAAAAATCTCTCTCCAGGAAAGAAGGAAAAAAGCGACGTCCTGGAGCGCGGAAAGAAGTGCAGCCGACATGCGGAAAATAAAGGCCGCCACGCCGTTGGCCGCCATCTTTTTTTGGCCGCTCTCCAAATGCCAGCTCGTAACGTGCCACCTGTTCGACGCTGCGAATCTTATTTCCTTTTCTTTCTTTTTTTAATAATCAGATAATCAGATCCGTCTTGTGTGCACAGCGGCTTGTTTTTTGGGGGGGGGGGGGGGGTTTCAAGGAATTACCCACAACCCCTTGCTAGTCGGAAGGCCAGCTCGCTGTCACATCTTCATCTCCTCCTTCTTTCCTTCCTCTTCATCGTTTTAAATCTGATGTCCCGTGTCTTTTGTTAATCTCTGCTAATAACTCTCACAATTAAAACACTAAAGCCGTCGTGGTCGTTTCCTCTCCCCTTGGCTCCTCGCCTTCCCCTCTTCCTCCTTTTCTTTCTCCTCTCCCCTTGGCTCCTCGCCTTCCCCTCTTCCTCCTTTTCTTTCTCCTCTCCCCTTGGCTCCTCGCCTTCCCCTCTTCCTCCTTTTCTTTCTCCTCTCCCCTTGGCTCCTCGCCTTCCCCTCTTCCTCCTTTTCTTTCTCTCCCCTCTGCTCACAAATTCAAATCAGCGTTGTTAGTGCGACTGCAACAAATAAACAAACACCAACGTCCAGAAATATACATCGAAATGAAAAGAAGTTACCGCGGCGTCGTTCCCCGGTCTCTTTCCATTCCTTTCCTCCTCCTCCTCCTTCGCCTCCTTCCCTTTCCTCCTCCTCCTCCTTCGCCTCCTTCCCTTTCCTCCTCCTCCTTCGCCTCCTTCCCTTTACTCCTCCTCCTTCGCCTCCTTACCTTTCCTCCTCCTCCTCCTTCGCCTCCTTCCCTTTCCCTCCTCCTTCGCCTCCTTCCCTTTCCTCCTCCTCCTCCTTTGCATCCTCCTCCTCCTT
>NC_046980.1:3122997-3140497 GCF_009769545.1 Cyclopterus lumpus | reverse complement strand
AGAGGGGGAGAGGGTAGTGGTGGATGGAGAGGAAGAGGGGGAGAGGGTAGTGGTGGATGGAGAGGAGGAGGATGGAGGAGTAGACCATGGAGAGGTGGTGCGCGGGGAGGAGGATCAGGACACGATACCTTAAGCAGCCAGAGAGGTGAGTTTAATTAGTTTTTTCATTTTACAAATCCACTAATCAACTTTTATTTTTACCCAAAAACAAAAACAAATACTTATTATATAAATATATATATTTTTTGCTGACTGCTTCTTAAATGTGGCGGCGCTCTTATTTCGCTGCTCATCAGTTGTTTGTTTTTTTAAAACATAAAATGAGACGAGGACGTGTGCGATACGAGCATCTGACGTTCTTCCAACATTTTATCGCACGTAAATGAAATTGTACACGAAAAATCCAAATGTCTTCCTCTTCAGTCCTCTGTCAGGCGACTCTGGACGTGCTGTGTCCGTACAAAGGCTGGACGCTCTACTTCATAGAAGGCAGGTGTCTGTTTACACATGATGATGATGATGATGATGATGATGCGGCTCTTCTGTGTCGGATATGTCTTAATGTGTGTGTGTGTGTGTGTGTGTGTGTGTGTGTGTGTGCGTGTGTGTGTGTGTGTGTGTGTGTGTGTGTGTGTGTGTGTGTGTGTGTGTGTGTGTGTGTGTGTGCAGGCTTCATAGAGAGCTCGCCTATTGTGGAGAAGATCAAAGTGTTTGAGAAATATTTCACCTCCAAGATTCAACTGTATGACAAGGTCGGTCTGCTTGTTTCTATTTAATCAACTGACCATTAAAGGTATTATTGGTCAATGTGCTCTATTTATGTGTGTGTGTGTGTGTGTGTGTGTGTGTGTGTGTGTAGGATGAGATCGAGCGTCAGGGCAGCGTTCTGGTGGATTACGCCGACTTGACTGGAAACGAAACCGTGCGTGGAGCTCTCCCTGATCTGACCACGGAGCTGAAGGAACAGCCGGAGATGATGCTCAACTGTTTGGGATTGGCCGTCCACCAGGTACACACACACACACACACACGGTTGCGACACGCATACACGTCATCCGCAAGTTTCATTGAATGGGAAATTGCAAGCTGAAAATGATCTAAAAGCTAGAGAACTGTGGTCGGTTGCACAGCACACATTAAGTTGAGGTTTACTTAAAATATAATCGTGTGTGTGTTCCAGGTGTTGACACTAGATTTGGAGAAACAGGCTGCTGAGCTGCAAGGGGAGGAGCTTCCCGTCGCTCCACCGATCGTCAACATCCCTCACATCAGCGCGAGGTAGTGCGGTCGCACACAATCGTGCGCGTTTTCTCTCCCCGACTCGACGCCTGTCCGACTTCATTCTCGTAACTCGTCCGCAGGCTCTACAACTACGAACCGCTGAGCGCGCTGCGGACGCTGCGCGCCAGCGTGTTCGGCCGCCTGGTGTGCGTGAGGGGGACGGTGGTCCGAGTGAGCAACATCAGGCCTCTGTGCACCAGGATGGCCTTCAGGTGTCTGGGCAGCTCGCACATGCAGTCGCTGCCTCTGCAGCACGGGAAGTACGCCACGCCTACCAAGGTACGAGCACACACACACACACACACACACACACGCGTATTCAGCTTGTTTTTCTGTACTCTAATGTTTCCACACACACAAACACACACCTTTGACATCATTACTTATGTGTGCCCACGTGTCTTCGATCAATAAGTGCATCCAGCCCGATTGCCGCAGTCGTTCCTTCGCCCCGATCCGGAGCTCCCCTCTTACTCACACCGTGGACTTCCAGATCATCAAGTAGGTGCACCAGCATCTGAAACACTGTGGCAAGACGTAGCGGATTTAAAATCTTGTATATTAGCTGAATTACGGGAGGTTTATGTTTGACTTCCGCATTGGCACGTCAGCACCGGTGTCACAAAAATGTTGATTGTGGCACGTTTAAAAAAAAAAAAAAAAAGGGGGGAATATTGTGAGAAATGCATTCTAGTGCATCACCAAATCTGAGCCACCGTAGACATGCTTCATGTGAACATGTGTTCTACGTGTGCTACTTCAGGGTGCAGGAGTTGATCGGCGGAGAGCAGAGGGAGACTGGACGGATCCCGCGCACCGTGGAGTGTCACCTGACCTCCGACCTCTGTGATAGCTCCGTCCCCGGAGACACGGTCACCGTGACCGGCATAGTTCGAGTCACCAGCGACGGTACCAAACGCACTAAATCACACGCACGTGTTTTAAGTTTAGGTTTTGGAGTAAACTTAGTTAGTTAAATGTAAAACATCTATTCACTTCTACATTGGCTCTCTGGCATAACTCTCCTTTTCTCTGCATGCAGGTACTTCACGGGGGAACAAGGATCAGTGCATGTTCCTCCTCTACCTGGAAGCCACTTCAGTCAGCAATACTAAAGGTACTGAAGCGTGTGTGTGTTTGTAGACTTGAATCGCATTACATTTCTTTTATAATAGAGCAATAAAATGTTCTTTTCTTCTTCTTCTTCTTCAGGTCAAAGGTCCAAGTCGGGTCAGGGGTCAGGAGGGTCGCTTGAAGATCGTTCTGGAGGGGAGGAGTTCAGCCTGAAGGAGCTGTACGCCGTCCAGGAGATCCAGTCGCAGCCGGACCTGCTGAGACTTATAGTACAGTAAGATGTTTTATTATTACTGTTTTATTATTATGCATCTTCAATATCAACTTGTCGTTTTAATATGTGCAATTGTGGAACAAGTTTTTGTTTCTCGTAGACTGTCAGTAGGTTTTTAAGTATTTTTTTTTTTTCAGATGAAACCAATGTTGTTGTATTCCTTCGTTATTCCACTTATATTTCGCATCGGATCCTTTCCTGTCATTTATTTCCCACTGTGGCTCTTGGGGTCAGGAAATATATCTTCACATTTTCCTACCGGCCATTTTCAGCCCATCGACCGTTCTCAACTCGGAGTCTGTGTCCCTAAAGTGTCCTAAACGCTGTCTACATGATCGAACATTGTGATGTCGAGTGCCAAACGGGACATTTTTTTGACCCAACTAGTCTCTCACCGTGCTGCTGCTGCTGTGCGTCGCCTTTTTAATCTTTTAGTTTTGTTTTCGTAACTCTGACCTTCTCGCTCCTCTCAGCTCTTTGTGTCCCGTCATCTACGGCCAACTGGTGAGTTGACCGACGCGCCGCCCTGCTAACGACACTCAGAACCCCCAAGCGGCAGCATTTCCATCGGAGGTCACGAATGGATGTCTCACGGTGACGTCGTGTGTGTGTGTTCTCGTGTGTCCCAAGCTGGTGAAGGCCGCGTTGTCCTTGGTGTTGTTCGGAGGCCGGCAGAAACACACGGACAAGAACAGCGTCCCGGTTCGAGGAGACCCCCACATCCTGATGGTGGGAGACCCCGGACTGGGGAAGAGTCAGATGCTGCAGGTAAAACACAGCTATACCTTCACACACCAGTCTCTGTGTGTACAGGTGTACATTGTATACGTGTTGTGCCCTGTGTGTGTGTAGGCGGTGTGTAACTTGGCTCCCAGAGGGATCTATGTGTGCGGCAACAGCACAAGCACCGCAGGTGAATCCTCTTAAAGTACAACTCTCCCTAAGTTCTGCAGGTGGACAGTTTTTCAGATCTTGTTGCAACGTTGTGAATTACTTTTTTGAACGTTTTGTTTGTGTAGGTCTAACCGTGAGTTTATCCAGGGATGCAGGAACTGGGGATTTTGCTCTGGAGGCCGGAGCCTTGGTTCTGGCTGACCAAGGTAGGAAAGAGAGTGGAAACATTATAATAATGTAATTTCTGGCACACAATTTACTATTTTAATAATGGGTAACCAATTGTTTAAATGTAGCCCCAGATAAAACGACGCCGGTCGAGCTCGTGTTTGAAGTCATCTCTACCCAAATATTGTTTCCTACTTGAAGCTGCATAGACGTATCACTTTATATAAAGGTTGTCGTCGTTGTTGTTGTTGTTGTTGTTGTTGTTAGGCCTGTGCTGCATTGACGAGTTCGACAAGCTGGGCAGCCAACAGCAGGCTCTGCTGGAAGCCATGGAGCAGCAGTCCGTGAGTCTGGCGAAGGCTGGAATCGTGGCCTCTCTGCCCGCCCGGACGTCCGTCGTGGCTGCCGCGAACCCCGTCGGAGGACATTACAACCGGAGCAAGACGGTTTCTGAGAATCTCAAGTGAGTGAGCTCGGCGTCCGATGAGCGGAAGGATTTCACCTTTTTATATACACACACACACACACACACACACACACACACGCATCTGTGCGTCCTTGACCTTTTTTTTTTTAGAATGGGCTCGGCGATTCTCTCTCGATTCGACGTCGTCTTCCTCCTCCTGGACATCCCAGACGAGTCGCACGATCGCCACCTGTCGGAGTACATCATGGCGAACCGGGCCGGAAAAGGCCGAACCAGCGGCGCCGTGGTTACCAGGGCCGGCAACGACCTGGAGACCTCCATCCTGCTGGATCACTCGGACATGCCGCTGTCTGAACGTTTGCAGGTTTAAAAAAAAAAAAAAGAGACGGGACACACTCGAGGCGTATCGTGATGTGTCAAGAATACTCATGTAATATGTGTGTGTTTGTGTGTGCCGAAGGTACAAGCGGGGGAAACCGTAGACCCCATCCCGGTGTGTTTGTTGAGGAAGTACATCAGCTACGCCCGTCAGTATGTGCACCCCAGGCTCTCTCCCGAGGCGGCACAAACGCTGAAGACCTTCTACCTGTCGCTGCGAGCTCAGGGCCACTCCGCTGATTCCACGCCCATCACCACGCGGCAACTAGAGTCTTTAATCCGGCTGACTGAGGTAGGCGTGTTTTGTGTTTTGGGGGAGTTCGATGTGTCGTCGTGTGGGGGATGAAGACACTCGACGTAGTACGCTAGTACTCATTTTGTTCCTGTGCAGGCGAGAGCCAGACTGGAGCTCAGGGAGACGGCCACCAACAGCGATGCTGAAGATGTGGTGGAGATCATGAAACACAGGTGAGACACAGTCTTTTTTTTTCTTTTTTTAAATAAAGAGAAATGCCCATCACTATTTCTTAAAGGGGGATGTTGTTGTGCTTTGCATCATCGATTCATGATCGCTTGCAACTCTTATTTTTGTTCTGTTCAGTCTGGCGGATACATATTCAGACGGTCTGGGCAATCTGGACTTTGAGCGCTCTCAGCTGGGATCGGGCATGAGTCAGCGGAGCGCTGCGAAGCGACTGGTCAACGCGCTGCACGCGCACGCCCAGAGGACCAATCAGACGCAGTTTGACCTTCAGACGCTTCGATCTGTGGCCACCCAGACGAACATCAAGGTGAAAGACGCACAGAAAGGGAGATTGTCTGTTTCCCACAGACGATCCTGTGAGAAATTAGCAAGTCATGCAGTCGTTGCCGACCTCGAGAGAGTGAAGGAGATTTAAAACGCCACATTATTCCAAGGTTGACTGTCGTCTCCATCTGAGAAAACGTGATTTGTGTGTCTACTGGTAGACGGTTGTCAAACAGTGAAACCCATCGTTGCGTTGCGTGCCGGACGATTAATCCGGTCGTTTTGTTGACGTCTTCCAGGTGATGGACTTTGAAGGTCTCGTGAGTTCCCTGAACGAACAGGGTTTCCTGCTGAAGAAAGGAGCCAAGCTGTACCAGCTGCAGACCGTCTGACCGCCTTCCTGCAGACCTCAGGTCAGTGTTTGGGATGGGGCGTCTCTTTTTTTTTTTTTTTTTTATGGAAAAGCCCCAACCAGACGACTCCCGTGTGACCTTTTGTGAAATGTTCAGCCACCACAACAATGACTCAAACCTCACAGCGGGCGTCTCGCTACTGGACAGAAACCACCGTTTCCTGGACGAGCACAAACTTCCTGCCGAAAATGAGGAACTGAGATCGCCCGCCTCCGGTGCACGGTGGTTTTAATCCTACTTGAGTGGGACTACGAACGTTACCCGAGCTAAGATACCAGCATCTTAATAAATATATATAAAAACCATCTGGTTCTAAACTAGTTCACTCCCTCAGGTACACTTTTGCTTTCAGTGTAGGTTGTAGATTAATTTAGTTTTTCAAAGTAAAGTCAGACAACGTTCAGAATGTCAGAGAGAAGACGTACTTATATTAGATAAATACTTATAGGATGACTATAATCTTACTGCTTATAGTTGTTTTAATACGTTTTTGTTTTCCACACGGGGGACTTTGTTCTAGAAATACTTCTTTTTTTTTTCTACTATATGTTAGAAGTCACTGCTGTTTTTTTTTGATGTACATGAAATGATATAAGCATAACTTCTCTTGTGTTCGGTAGCCTGATGAAGGTTAGCTGTTGCTTCCTGCGTGTCCTCTCTTTTGTGGAGCAGTTCCTCGATAAAGATTGACACGACGACACTGTCGTCCACCGGGATCGTCTCCAACGCGGAGCAATTACGTAGCAGGAGGCTCGTTCTCGAGATTAAAACTTTCTTCATGTTGCCTTCCCTGCTGGTAAAGCAGACCTCCTTTTTATGCAGTTCTAAAGCTTCCATTATATTGTTGTCATATAATAATAATAATAATAATTATTTATTTGGAATCGGCCTGCAAGTGTACAGCATTTGTTTCTCATCATTGTCTTTGTATTGTCCCCAGTTTCTGTTTATTTTTTTGTATGGTGTGCACTTTATCAGTTAATGTTAAACATTTGGGTAATAATACATTTTATTTTCCTGTAAATCTCATTAATTTTTTTTTTTTTACAGTATTGATGGTGATTACGCACATTTTTAATTTAAATACATTTAAATATTTACTCTGTTATTATCAGTCTAAAATATTATTCCTACGGCGTCATCTTATCAAAGCATTTCCGGTATAAAAACTGAGTCGTCTGACATTTTTTATTTTTTTATTTTTCAAAATAAAAGTCTTGGGCGAGTTTACGACATCCGGTGCGGTGTCGCTTTACGGCAACATGGCAGCCCGCTGCCTGCACCGCTGAGCCCGTCGGCTCTGACCGTCAGAGGCTGAAGCTTTTCGTCATGAAAACGGTAACGGACCGCGCGAGACCACACGGTCGTTAACCGGGGGAGGAGGACGTGCGCGTGAAGATAATGTTGGTGCGTTTCGGGAAGATTTCGCTGTGCCGCGGCGCGGCTAGTGTCGCGCGCCGCGCGGGTCCGTGTCGGCTCGAGCCGCCTGCGTCATTGAGGCGCGGCTACACACCTGTCCCCGGCGGCTGCGCGCCCGTCCCCGGCGGCTGCGCGCCCGTCCCCGGCGGCTACGCGCCCGTCCCCGGCGGCTACACACCTGTCCCCGGCGGCTACGCGCCCGTCCCCGGCGGCCCCGCGTTGCTACGACCCGCCCCGGTTTGCGACCCTCGGTTCTTCGGAGTCGAGTGGACGGACGGCCCGCGCCTCCCGGGGGTCAACGCGACACCCTGGCACGCGCGAGGAACCGTGCTTCTGCACCGGGGAGGTCACGAGAGGTCGTCGTCGGCGGCGGGGTTCCTGTATCCGCTGACCCCGGGCGCCCGTGGGCTCTGCAGCGGAAAGACCAAGGAGACGCCGGACGGCTCCCCGGAGGAGGGCCGGAGCGAAGCGGGGGAGCCGGTACCGGGACACGGGCTCTTCAAGTTCAAAGAGCTGGTGAGCGCAGAGCGACCAGTAAAAGGATCTTAAGACACTCGATGTCCTTTTCATTGTAATATAACTGTAGTTAAGCATATTATGGGATTGTTGTTTACTTGTAAACAGCATGTTGTTGTTGTTAGTAGCAGTTACAGCTTGAAAGATTTACAACAATGGAATTGTGTGTAAAATAATAAGAAAGTAACAAGAAAATAAATGGATCCAGGATAATGGATATTAGCTCATAATTGCAGTACAGAAATGTGAAAGATATAAAAACTATTAAACTGTCATTGTTGGCTAGTTTGTCCACTGGAGATTATTTATCAACTGTAAAAGTATAGTTTTGTCATTGATATGTCACTATCATACTTTTTTTTTTTAAATCCAATATTGGGCTCAAAAACTCCAGTAGCAAGTGAATATACATATTTTTTTAATCCAGCTATTTTTCTCTCAATCTTGCTGTGATTTAACTCATTGACCTCCATTTTTGTTGAAGACGAGGTCGAAACAGAACCACTCTCTCGATACCAAAACTTCTAATTATGACGTGTAACTATATACACTGTGGATCTATGAAGTATTTATATTTATTTTTTCAGTACGAGAACCCGTGGACAATCCCCAACTTCTTGTGCGTGTGCCGCATCTTGCTGGCGCCGTTCTTGGGTCACCTGATCATCCAGCAGCACTTCCACCTGAGCCTGGCTCTGTTCACGCTGGCCGGAGCCACCGACCTGGTAACGCCGACGCCTTCTCTGTAGCGCTCTTAAATTAACTGTTATCTTAAATGAGCCAGCTTTAATTGTCTTAGTCTCTCTCTCACTCAGCTGGACGGTTACATCGCCAGAACGTGGCCCACTCAAAAGTCGGCGTTGGGCAGCGCTCTCGACCCATTGGCCGACAAGATCCTCATCAGTTTCCTCTACGTCAGCCTCACCTATGCTGAGCTCATACCAGGTATTCAGAGGACACGACGGATGACGCCATTTTAAATTGAAATGGCCCATGTTTATTGTGATATTCCAGGATTATTGATCTTGTCGCGTGGTTTTCTTCTTTTTTTCCAGCTCTGCTGACGGCTCTCGTGATCTCCAGAGACATCGGTTTGATAGCGGCGGTCTTCTGGGTCAGATACAAGACCGTACCGCCGCCGGTGAGACGCCAAGCACGCTCTGATTCAAGTATTCAGGGGGTAAAAAAAAAGAATATGAATGCACTTGACTGTCTCTCTCTTTCCTCTAGGTGACCCTGAGCAAGTTTTTTAACCCCTGCTACACCACAGCACAGCTCAAACCCACACTCTTCAGCAAGGTGACACACACACACACACACACACACACACACACTTTGTGCACTGGACTTTAAAATACAGGATATAATGAGCATATGTGTGTTTTTTTCTGTGTGCATGACGACACACAATCTGCCTGTAGACGGGTTATTTCTACACAAATATATGATGAAAATTAGATTAATTTTAATAAGTCTAATGCAAATGTTTGATCGGATACAGGTTGATCGATACTATTTGATTTATCGCTGCATATGTAAATATTATTCTGACTGTTGTTTGCCAGGTGAACACGGCCATCCAGCTCCTTCTGGTTGCCTCCTCTCTGGCTGCTCCCGTCTTCCAGTACACGGACTGCGTCGCACTGCAGTGCTTATGGTACACACACGCACACACACACACACACACACACACACAGAAGCCTCATCCAATTGACTTGAATATCCACAACAACAAAATGTTTATAGTGCAAAGGTTGTTTTTTTTGTTGTTTTTTTTTAACGCAAATATTTTCTCACCGCTTTTATTTTTCATGGGAAGTTTATAACAAAACTCAAGTCTCTGAGACCAACTATATATTAAACTATATATTAAACTATGGATTAAACTTTAGTGCGGTTCAGAGGAAAACCTCAATTCTCTATTGTAAAAACTATAGTAGTAATATTACATTTATTTATATGTTTCAATGATGCAGTTTAATGTAAATATTTGTTTTCTAACTCTGTATAATCACATTTTAAGTAAAAATATGTTTAAAAAAATAGGAAGTAAATTGACCAATAAGACGACGTATGTTTTTATTTTTTTATTTTTTCCGCAGGTATGTCACCGCGGTGACCACGGCGGCGTCGGGCTACAGCTACTGGCACTACGGCCGCAAGACGGTCCAGGTGCTGAACACCAAATCGCCATGACGACCGACCGCAGCGGCGAAACGCCTCCTGACAGCCGTGGGGGGAGGGGGGAGGGGTCAGAGACGCCGATCGGCGGCTGCGAATCTGGGCGGACGGTGGAGCGATTCGCCAAACGAGCTCTGAAACCAAGTAGTTGTGACGGACGTTTGTGAGTCGCCATGGCAACGACTCGGCTGTAAACCAACCCCCGAGACCGCAGCTGGTTTTCACCGCAAAACACTACAGAGAAAACGGCTGCTCTGCCGCTGGACCGGCATGTGGACTGGAGAGACACGTGCACACGGGTAGAACTTGCAAACACTAATGGAACACACACACACACACACACACACACACACACACACACACACACACACACACACACACACACACACACACACACACACACACACACACACACATATATGTTCCGTAGTCTGGCAAAAACCTAATATTTTTTTCTCAGTTTTTCAATCAAGAGGTTGCAACATCAACATCAACATGTCTCTTTTTTTGTGTAACAACCAATGATTTCTGATTAAAAACGTAAAACCCGCGTTGGTTCGTCTCCGTGTGTTTGTGCACGTGATTGCGGGGGCAGTTTTTTCTCTTTTTTTGGGGGGGGGGGGGGGGGCAGATGGACACAAGTTTAATCTCACGAGACACAAACCAGTCTGTCCATCCCATCAGCAATCGGAGGATTAACTAAATAATCCAATAATAATAATAAAAATGCGATGACATGCTACCAGCGTTGCTCTGGACCTGGTCTGGTTGCTAGACCTGCAAATCCTTATTTAGTGGAGCGGTAGCAATTATACTATTTAATATAATCTCCAATTAATATACATTTTACCAGCGTGTCATTTTGAGAATAATCCAAAATTGTTTTTCTCACACAAGAAATCCCTAAAAGTAAGAATTCTTTTCTTTTCATGTGTTTTTAATGTCACTGTAAATATCTTTAATATATATCTAATAGATATTATTATTATTATTATTATATATATATATATATATATATATATATATATTTTTAAATATATATATATAAATATTAAAAAAAATAACGCAACAGTTTTATTTTTGGTTAAATGAAAATGCTTTTTCAGGCAGAATCTGTCTCATTTTATAAGACTACAAATAAATAATAAAGATTTGCAGTAAACAGCCAAACCTCCTAAAGATATTAAATTAAAAAAACATTTTTTTAAATGGTATTAAAACAGACAAAATCTGCAAAACATCACACTTAATTAAACGAGCCGGCATCAATAAAAGTTCTCTAAAGACGAGATCTCCATCACCGGGAACAAATTAATACCGTCGCTCATTAAATGAATCCATTAAGACCGTTCTGGTGCTTTTTTAAAAAATTATTATTTTTATTTTATTTTATATCTTTTGAGAGCAAAGTGTGTAATTTGGGACGAAGCCTCTCAGGCGTTTCGGGGGGGGGGGGGGGGAAGGTTTTAATTAACTGGAAGACGAACGCTTAAAATAAATCAAACTT
Organism: Cyclopterus lumpus; assembly: GCF_009769545.1. Classification (NCBI taxonomy): domain Eukaryota; kingdom Metazoa; phylum Chordata; class Actinopteri; order Perciformes; family Cyclopteridae; genus Cyclopterus; species Cyclopterus lumpus. Next base: position 3,129,217 of record NC_046980.1, on the reverse strand, counting down.
CTCTCGCTGGTGAACTCGAGACATTGACACCAAATTGTTTGTTTGTTTGTTCAATTTAGATTACGAGAGGTCGACGCGTGAATTGAAGCTGGACAATGTCCGTCTACTTTTTCACAAGTGTCTCTTCAGAAATTCTCGCATATTTAGAAAATAATATCTCCTCCGGTCGTATTCAGGAGGAACTTCGGCCCCTCGTCTCGTATTTCGGTGGCCTGGATGTAAGATGGGAGGATTTGGGATCTGCTGGTCCCCAAAACCCCGTCGTGGGGACCTGATCCGTGTTGGTGGTCCCGAGTCCTCGTCATCACTGTGGATGTCTAATGTCTTTGTGTTTTCACCGTTTGGGGGGGGGGGGGGTCTTGTTCCTTGACGGTGACCTTTCACCCCACTGAGAACAGGGAAGGAACCACTGAGTCTTCCTTCTTCCTTCCTTCCTTCTTTTTCCTTCTTTCTTTTCTGTCTTCCTTTTCCTCCTTCTTTCTTCCTTTTTCCTTCCTACTTCTTCCTACTTCCTTCTGCGTGTGAGCAGCTCCGGGTGTGAGCTTCTTTTCCTTCTTCCTTTTTCCTTTTTGCTTCTTTCTTTTCCTCCTCCTTCCTTCTTTCTTCGTTTTCCTCCTTCCTTCTTTTTCATTGTTCCTTCTTCGTTTTCCTTCTTTCTTTTCCTCCTCCTTCCTTCTCCTTTCTTCTTTTTCCTTCCTCCTTCTTCGTGTGAGCTGCCAGAAACTTCACCTCCAACTTGACTAGTTATGAAACCCATTGAGTCCTCATCGTCCTTACAGCCGGCCCACACACACACACACACACACACACAGCTGCACCAATACAAATCCATATGGGTACTATAGTCATGCACACACACACACACACTTGTGTCTTTTCTGGTCCTGAAATAGCTCTCAGCCTCCCACTCTCCCCTTATATAAGCTCCCAGCACAGAGATCTGCTGGTGAAGACGTGTGTGTGTGTGTGTGTGTGTGTGTGTGTGTGTGTGTGTTAGTGCATGTGCCTGTTTATGTGCGCGCCTTCATCTGTGAGTGCCAGTGTGTGGGCAGGAGGAGTGTCCTCGTGTGTGTGTGTGTGTGTGTGTCCGTGTGTGTGTGTTTCTGCTGGTTCTGCAGTGTTCGGCCACTTTGGAGAAACAAGTTCTCAAAGAAAGAACTAAATAAAAATGTCCGTCTTCATGCGACAGTCTTCATCTCCGTCACCGGGACGCCGCCGAGGAAGCAGGAACCCCGAATGTCACGGTTGTTTTTAATCGACTTTGATCTGGTGGACGAGGTCACGCGCTCGTCTCCATGGTGCACGCGCTCAGATCGCATTACATGTGTTTATTTGGGGGGTATTGGCCAATACTTTTGGCACCGGGTAACGGTGTCGGGCATGATCAGTGTCATGGCAACGCCAGCCTCCGGCACGTGTCTCTTTTGTGCGTTAAAAGTGTGAGCGCGTGGGAGGCCGGCACAGCGGGCCTTGTGAGAGTGCGTCTTCAATATGTGTGTGTGTGTGTGTGTGAGGCTGCGTGTGTGTGTGAGGCTGTGTGTGTGTGCAGACTGCGTGTGTGTGTGTGTGTGTGCAGACTGCAGGGTCACAGAAGCTCTGTGTGTTCTTGTGAAAGTACACACATGCACATGCAGGAACGTCTTCTGGGCTTGTGCGAGTTGTGTGTTTGGTGAGTTGTGTGTTTGGTGAGTTGTGTGTTTGGTTGTGTGTGTGGTGAGTTGTGTGTTTGGTGAGTTGTGTGTTTGGTTGTATGTGTGGTGAGTTGTGTGTGTGTGGTGAGTTGTGTGTTTGGTGAGTTGTGTGTTTGGTGAGTTGTGTGTGTGTTTGGTTGTGTGTGTGGTGAGTTGTGTGTGTGTGGTGAGTTGTGTGTTTGGTGAGTTGTGTGTGTGTTTGGTTGTGTGTGTGGTGAGTTGTGTGTGTGTGGTGAGTTGTGTGTTTGGTGAGTTGTGTGTTTGAGTTGTGTGTTTGGTTGTGTGTTTGGTTGTGTGTTTAGTGAGCTGTGTGTGTGTTTGGTGAGTTGTGTGTTTGGTTGTGTGTTTGTTGAGTTGTCTGTGTGTTTGGTTGTGTGTGTGTTTGGTTGTGTGTTTGTTGAGTTGTGCGTTTGAAGACGTTGAACGTGTGGGTCCATCTCTACATAATTTAAACATAAATAAAGTGACGGTTATCTTCAAAGGAGTCTCGTGGCTTTGATCTCACAGGAAAAGAAGTTTTCTGATTCTAAATATTCTAAATATAGTTCAACACTGATATTGATGATAAAGAAACGTGCTTCACCTTCGCGTCGCGCTCCTCAAAGAACAAAGACGATCACTTTTCACTTCCTAGAAAAAAAATCATCTGAGAATAATGAAAAAAAATCAACTTTTAAAATCATTTATGAAAAAAAATGTCCAAAACGTTCTCGGATTCCATCTTTTTTTTCTACTTGATGGATGAAATTCTCACATAATTCATCATCATCGGACATAAAAACGTGATTTCTGAGGAACCTGACAACCTGCCACCTCAATGGAGACAAACATGGTTCTTCATCAATAGAAAAACGTGGTATTTATGTTCAAATATTACATATTTTGTGCGATTGCGAGTCGGGAATCGGTCGCGTCCTTGAACGTCCTCGTTTCCTCTGAATCATCTCACTCTCGCTCTCGTGCACTGGACTCTACGTTGTTGTTGTTGTTGTTTGTTTAATACAGTAATATTCCAATACTCAGTTATTTAATCTCCACTGTTTCGCCCACTCTCCTCCGTCCTCCGTTATAATTAGTTTGTAAACAACTCCCAACCGTGTGTGTGTGTGTGTGTGTGTGTTTATTTAGACGCCGGGGAGCAATAATCTTAATAATATTTGAGGGATTCCAGAGTTTAACAAAATAAAACGCCACTTTTTTAGTTTTAAAACCTCTTCCCAAACAAATCAATTAAGGCTCTTTATCAATATTATTATTTTTTAAATGAATATAAACATGAATATTCAATGCTAATGTTTTGTTTTTTTAGGAGAAAATTAGATTTAGATTAGATTTTACTTTATTTCTTGAAGCGGCAGCAAAACATTTTATTTATTTTTTTTTACAAATGTACAATAAAATAGCAGAGCATATTACATTTAAGAATTTGAATTTAAAAATGTGTATACAGTGTATCTAAAAGTATAAAGTGGCAGCGGTGAGATGTTTATAGAGGAGATTTATTATTAAATGTTTATTGTGAAGGATTTTCTGATCTGAAGTGAGGAAGACCTCCGCTGGTCAGAGCTTCCTGACCTCAGCTCCACCCGACACCAACGCCGACTGCAGGCCGTGTGTGTGTGTGTATGTGTGTGTGTGTGTGTGTGGAGACTGCAGGCCGGCCCTCATCGCCCCCGACGTCAGTGCCAAATCTCGCTAATGCCGGCCAAGAGCAAATCCCCCTGAAGCCGGCTTCAAAAAATCTGATGGAGAGTCTGGAAGCAGGAGAGCCGGCGGTTCGATACTCGCGGTTCAGGGAACAGGAAGCACGGTACGGGGCGTCATGTCGGGGGGGGGTCCACGTACTTGTGGGATATTTAGTGTACATTCAAAAGTGGCCTCATTTGACCGTGATGATTCGTATCACACACACACACACATGCTCTAAAACGCCCACTCTCTCTCTCTCTCTCTCTCTCTCCAGCTCTTCATCCTCTCTCTCCTCCTCTTTTTTTTCCGCTGCCGTCCTCCGCCCCTCTTCTCGTTTCTCTCCATCTCTCCCACTCTCTTCTTTCTTTCTCTCCCCGTCGCTCTCTCCCTCTCTCATCCCTCCCCCATCTGTGGGAAGCCCTGCCGTTGTGCGCATGTCGCCGATGAGTCAATTTGTGGAGGCACACACACACACACACACACACACACACACACACACACACACACACACACACACACATATATATCCTGTCTCCCACGAAGGCATCTGTTTCAGTCTGTCTCTCTGTAAGATGCAGCACCAACAGAGGAGAGAGGGGGAGACACACGGAGGGAGGGAGGAAGAAGAGAAGAGGGAGGGTTAAAGAGAGAGAGAGAGAGAGAGAGAGGAACACATTTCTTTTTTTAAAGAGTGAAGAGAAGGGAAGACAAGTCCAACCGAGAGGACAACATCTGACTGACTTCTGAGGAGTTTGGGCTTCGGACATGACAGAGATGCAGCATCCAAGTGTCTGAGCATCTTCCAGTGTGTGTGTGTGTGTGTGTGTGTGTGTGAAGCCATGGCGAGTGCTCAGCCGGGGGTCCATGCATTGAAACTCCAGCCTTCCTCCGTCTCTCACACTCTGAGGAATGGAAGCAACTTCATCAAATGGGACGAGGTGAGGAGCAGAGAAGCCGTCAAGTCTTCTTTTCAGCTTTTTTTTTCATTTGCGGTACATATTTTTATTTTTTTTTTTTTTACCGGTGTTGGTTTTATTTATTTTATTTTATTTTTATTTATTTTTTTTTGGCCTCGTTATGTAAAGATGTATTTCGGAAATGTCAGGACGGCGTCACCACCGTGCCCTCGTCAATCGAATCCGAGCGGATTGAATTGGAGTGAGAGGAGGAAGAAGGAGGAAGAGGAGGAAATGTTGTCAGATGTGTTTACTGTTCATTTGTTGATGGAGCTTCGGCTGTAAGGACCTGTGGATTAGACGGCAGCAAGACAGACAGGAGAGAGTGTGTGTGTGTGTGTGTGTGTGTGTGTGTGTGAGTTCTGTTTATCTTATTTATTGCCACCTGTTGGAATGGAATACATTAGTATGCATTGTCAGTGTGTATGTGCGTGTGTGTGGGCACTTATATATATATATAACACACACACACATGCAGAACTCTTCCAATGTGCACATTCAAACACACAATTGAAGGTATTTATGCATGTGTGTGTGTGTGTGTGTGTGTGTTGGTATGCTGAAGTACGGAGCCCTGACAATGAGAAACACGCTGTCCGGTTGCCATGGTAACTGGGATAGCTACCACCACCGAACCAGATCGTGTGTGTGTGTGTGTGTGTGTGTGTGTGTGTGTGTGTGTGTGTGTGTGTGTGTGTGTGTGTGTGTGTGTGTGTGTGTGTGTGTGTGTGTGTGTGTGTGTGTGTGTGTGTGTGTGTGTGTGTGTGTGTGTGTTGCTATTTGAATATCTCCCAACATGTAGAGCTGGGGCTTTATGGACGAAATGGAATTGGTTGCCATGCCAACGAGTGACATACAACCACCTTCAGATGCTTCTTCTAGTTTTCCGCACTATTTATGAGGAAAGACGCTCCGACAGCAGAATCCACGACCTTTAAAAAAAAAATACACAAAAACATGCAAAGAAGGATCAGAAGGAAGTGACCTATTTAAATATTTAATTTGTTATTATTGTGTCAAAAAAAAGGGCACAACGTTGCCAAATGTTGATCTGGAGATGTGGAACAAGATATGAGGGAAGTCCAAAGAGTTTCCACCCGTCTCTTTTTAGTTCATTGAGAACCTTCTATCCGACCTCTGACATCACAATAAAACTCAGTGGACCTCCTGAGGCCATTCTGAGTCCCGATTGGTCAGCGAGGGGTTTGGGGGCTCGCCCGACGGGTGAGACCCTCAGATTCAGACCCGTTCTGTGTCAGTGCCGTTGTTTCCCCCCCTGAAGGGTGCGCTTCATATAAAATGCACCAAAAAAACAACAACAACAACAACAACAACAACAACACATCAGGACAGCTGCGCCGCTTCCACCTGGAGCCAATTACCAAAGACTGTCACAGGCGGGTTTCTATGGCAACGGGGACAATAGTCGGATGTCGTGACAACCGAGCGGAACTTTATTTTTTGGTTGGATTCTATTGAGAAATCACTCGATTTAAAAAAAATAATAATAAGCACATTAACAAAGTGGTGCTTTTCTACGGCCACGATTTGCTTCACGTATATATATTTATATATATTTTTTTGTGTTTTCTCTTCAGGATCTGTCCACCGTGACTCCGGTGACCCTCCACGTGGATCCACATGGGTTCTACCTCTACTGGACCGACCAGAACAAGGTGGAGGTCCCGACCCCGGAGCTCCACGCTGTTAACGAGGAACACACCTAGTGAACTGATTGAGGCTTTTTAATTTTAATGCACTCTTCAACCTAAATTAAATGACATTTTGAGGAGTGCAGGTCCATTTCTCCTGATTATTTGTGCATTTTTTTATATTTATATATATATTTATAACTTTAAGAATGGGCGTGAACACAGAGTCTCT
>NC_046980.1:3102997-3117997 GCF_009769545.1 Cyclopterus lumpus | reverse complement strand
TGTAAAAAGCAGAAAAAGTCGGATTCCCTGCTCACGGCCAAACTCACGTTTCATATTTAATTTGTTAACGCTTTTTAGTTTTTTTGTAAGGGATAAAAAAAAATCTGTTGCAAGCGAAGTAGGAAGAGGAGATGAAACACGCTGCGGCTAATTAAAAGAGCGTGGTTGTGTTAATGTCCGTGTCCTATATATATATTTTTACATATATATATATATATATATATATATTTATATCTGGCAGGGGGACAGCATCAAACTGGAGGACTTAACTCTGGAAGTGTACCGGAGCTTTTTGGACAGCCTGTGTCCTCGTCCGGAGCTCAGCAACATCTTTAAACTGCAGTAAGTATTCAGAACATCCTCCATGTTTACAAGCTGCAGCCGCTGACCTCCGATCAGCTCAAACGCGTATGCATGTTTTTCTGATTTAAAAAAAAAAAAAAAATTTGAAATTTTTTTTTATAAAGTGTGTTGTTATTTGCTTCGGGGACAATTTCTTTGATATGGAACAGATGATGAATAACGATTCATCTTCTGTTCCCCCTCTCGGGATTAAAGAGAGATGACGTGTCTTTGACTCCAGCGGCGTTAGTTAATCACAGTATTAGCTCCTCTTATGATCCGTGGAATTATTGATTAATCCATCGATTATTTTCAATGAAGCAGTCTATGAAATGTCAAAGAATAAAGTCTTCACATCATTTTGTCTGAACGACGGTTTAAAAGCACAAAAGGATTTCATATTATGCTGTAAATCGACTTTCTATTCATCAAGGCGCGTGAATATATATATAGATGTGCTGTTGACCTCTGTGACCTCTGCTCCGTAGAGGATGGGGCGACGGGACGCTGTCACTCGATCAGATGACAGAGTTCATCAACAACAAGCAGAGAGACCCGAGGCTCAACGAGATCCTCTACCCGCCTCTTCGTCCCGCTCAGACTCTCGCTCTGATGGAGCGGCACCAGCATGACCAGGCTCAGCTGAAGCAAGGTGCACACACACACACACACACACACACACACACACACACACACGGACACACACTGTCTGGAGGACATTTGCTATTTTTTTCCTCTGTCTTCCTAAATAACTTGATGCCATTAGCGAGTCAGCTGCGTCTTCCAGCAACGTGTACTTTTCCAACGTGCGTCGGCCCCAGAAATACTCTCAACCCGCCCACGTGCCCCTCAGAGGGGGAACGGCCTGGAATCAGCCCGTGGCGCTCACATTCGTGTTGGATTCTGGCCAACAACTTCTTAATCCTTTCATTATATCTGTTTCTATCTGTGCGAAAGAATAAATAGAATTTTTTTTTTTTGCATGTTAATTAATAAAGCCGAAACGAAGCTGTTTTTAGACTTTTAGACGTCTCTCGCAGTGGCGTGAAGATCACAACACATTGAGATATTTTTGATGTGTAAGGTTCGTTGTGTTTACGTATTAAATTATGGGACGGAACTTTTAGTTAAAATTGAACAGGCAGTAAAATATTATATAACCAATAGGGTGTCGTAGAGTCTTAAAGGGACACTGCATGATGCATCGAATATTTATAGCTATTATGTAACGACGCCAATGTTAATAATGCGTCATAAACACATGTAATGTTATAATCTGCTTATAGTACTGTGTACTTATAGCAATAAGGACTCATATATATTCATAATGCTGAAAACACAACATACATGTATAAGGCATTGCATGAGGTCAAGTATCATAATACTTAATGATTGCTGGATTTATAGTGTATTATAGTTCCTGTTGACATTATAGTTTTATTTATGCATTGCAATTACTGTTCAAATGTAGCATAATGTGAATATGAGTGGAGTAAAGTGAACAAGAAATCATTAAAACACAGAAAACACGTTCTAAATCAAATTTAACGTCATACTTAAAGTGAGAAATGACCACTTAGCGTAACTCACACTCGCGTTATACTGCATCATAAATGATTGCCACGCATAATAAACAGAGTACAACGTATTACGGCTGTGGGGAATCATAATCATTATATAAAAATGCTTCATAATAAGTTGCGATCCTCGGTGCTCGTGCTCCACGTGCACAGCGGCTCCAAGCAGACGATAACGAAAGCGTTGGCGTCAGAGCGCGACGCAAAGTGACGTCCATCGCGCTGTTGGATGTGCTCTTCGCTCCGCAGGCGTCATCACTCTGCAGGCGCTGTCCAGCTATCTGTCCAGTGACGAGAACGGAGTCATCCCCCCGGAGAAGCTGGACCAGTCCGAAGACATGAGCTACCCGCTGTCTCACTACATCATCAACTCGTCGCACAACACCTACTTGACAGGTACATGAAGCTCCAAGGGGACTTTTTATTAGCGTCCGACTGGAGATCGGCTCCGAGAAGGGATGGGTTCTTTTGGGGGTCGGGGTACCTTCTCGGTGTTCACCGTCCGCCGCGCTCTTTTGGCAGCGGGCCAGCTGGCCGGCAGCTCCTCGGTGGAGATGTACAGGCAGGTTCTTCTGGCCGGGTGCCGCTGTGTGGAGTTGGACGTGTGGAAGGGCCGGACGGCCGAGGAGGAACCCGTCATCACGCACGGTTTCACCATGACGTCGGAGATCCCATTCAAGGTGTGTGTGTGCAAAATTGTCTTTTTTTTAACTTAAAAATGTGTTTTTCAACCATTTGACCACAAGTGGAAAGTAACTACGTATATTTACTCAACTCCTACACGTTCAGGTACTCTCATTGAGTATTTTATTTCACTAGATTTACACAAAGGAAATGATAATACGCATATACAACACAACACATTGTTCAATATTAAGCCAGAGGTTTCCAACCTTTTTGCCTCGTGACCTCTCACATCACATTTCAGATTTATATTAGTTGTTCCAACAAATAGTACGTTTGTTTGTTCTTCCCAGGAAGTGATTGAAGCTATTGCAGAGTGTGCCTTCAAGACGTCGCCTTTCCCTGTAATCCTCTCCTTTGAAAACCACGTGGACTCGTAAGAATCTCTGTCATTATTGATTTGTTGATTTATGTGATGCATATATATGGATTACAATGTAACATGTTCATATATCTACCCATTTATCCATCTATCATCTATTCATCTTTCTATCTATCTATCCATCTATTCATTTATCTATCTATCTATTCATCCATCCATCTATCCATCTATTCATCTATCCATCTATTCATCTATCCATCTATTCATCTATCCATCTATTCATCTATCCATCTATCATCTATCCATCTATCCATCCATCCATCCATCTATCCATCTATTCATTTATCCATCTATCATCTATCCATCTATCCATCCATCCATCCATCTATCCATCTATTCATTTATCCATCCATCTATCAATCTATCCATCTATCCATCCATCTATCCATCTATTCATCTATCCATCTATTCATCTATCCATCTATCCATCCATCCATCTATCCATCTATTCATTTATCCATCCATCTATCAATCTATCCATCTATCCATCCATCTATCCATCCATCTATCCATCTATTCATGTATCCATCCATCTATCAATATATCCATCTATCCATCCATCTATCCATCTATCTATCCATCCATCCATCTATCCACCCATCTATCCATCCATCTATTCATTTATCCATCCATCTATGCATCCATCTATCCATCTATCCATCTATGCATCCATCTATCCATCCATCTATCATCTATCCATCCATCTATCCATCTATCCATCCATCTATCCATCTATCCATCTATCCATCTATCTATCTATCCATCTATCCATCCATCTATCCATCCATCTATCATCTATCCATCTATCCATCTATCCATCCATCTATCCATCCATCTATCATCTATCCATCTATCCATCCATCTATCCATCTATCCATCCATCTATCCATCTATCCATCTATCCATCTATCCATCTATCTATCCATCTATCCATCCATCTATCCATCCATCTATCATCTATCCATCTATCCATCCATCTATCCATCCATCTATCCATCTATCCATCTATCCATCTATCTATTTCTCTATCAGTTTGAAGCAGCAGGCAAAAATGGCTGAATATTGTCAATCTATTTTTGGAGATGCTCTGTTGATTGACCCTCTGGACAAATACCCTGTAAGTAACACAAACACACACACACACAAACACACACAAACACACACACACACACACACACAAACACACACACACGCACATATGTAAGCTGATTGAGAAGTTTGAATTAATCTATTTCCACTCATTCTTTATTGTAAAACATGTCATATATATATATATATATATATATATATATTAGTTGTTCACTTTGATCCTACATTTGCACACAGCCCACATTGCCGGCTCAGATCCTTCGAGTATACCTTTCCCCTCTAGGTAGCTAACTCTGGTGAGTTAGCTACATTCCGGCACATTTCAAGCTGTATGTATTTGACAAATGTATGGATTTATATGGCAAATAAATGTGTTATGTCCACTTTCCTTTTAATTCCCCATGAATTCCCGTTAATTCCCATGGAAAGTGTCCACCTTTTGAATATCCCTGTAATATTGCGACCCCCTGTCCTGTGCCCGTCTCCACCGGGTCTGTTTGTAGCTGGAGTCTGGCGTCCCGCTGCCCAGTCCTCTGGAGCTGATGGGCAAAATCCTCATCAAGAACAAGAAATCCCACAAACCCTCCAATACCACGGACACCAAAAGACTGGCGGACCAACCCGCCAATCAGAGCAACGAACCAGTGTCTCCTAGCAACAACACGGGAGGTAAGACACAAAGACAAAAAGGACTTTTTTTTCAGCCGTGACACACCGAGAGTCTCCGTCTGAACACAGAGAACAGAACGGGACCTGGTGGCTGGAAGAATATTATTATGACCCAAAGAGCGTTCAGGCTTTCATACCTGAGCACTAATTGGATATTATTGTTTTTTTTCCTGTGTGGATCTTCAGAACCGCATCCACACACGCGTAGGTCCTCAAAAATATGAGTCACCGCCAAATTAGCTCCGGTTTGTACAATGATGGCGCCGGAGCTCCAGCGCTGCCCCTGAGGATTTGTTTACAGAGATTCATACAGCCAAGTTTATTTTTACATATTTATTGAATAAAGCAAAGGAGAGAGAGAGAAAGAGAGAGACGAAAATAATTTAGTGAAAGGGGTTCAAATGTGACCAATATCCCACTTTTAATAAAAAGGCAATTGCGGAGTTTTTCTGACTGTAGCCTTTTTAAAAACACGTATTTATTTTAAGTTGCAACATGAAAGTCACCAAAATATATAATGATGTAGTGATTCAGAGTGTCCTTAGAAGTGCCTTAATGAACACACGACGCCACATCATCACACCCTCGTCAGGGATGTCTCTGGAAATGAGCCGGACATCCCAGAAACAGCAAATTAAACAGCCGCGTGCAGGCGGAGATGAGGTGGCCTTATTGACACGTCTGATGTGAAGAAAAAAAAAACAGCAGCTTCGCACACAGAGAGCAGACGAGTCGCCGAGCTGAAGTACGCACTCGTATACGACCCAGCCGGTGAACGCTGGAGTGGGCTGAATAATTACCTGCGGCGCGGTCAAAGCAGCGGCTTGTTTATTAATATCTGTTTGCTTCCTCTGAGTGTTTTTCTACTCGCAATTGTAGCACAGATTCGGAGTTTGCGTGTAACTCATTATTGGTTTTGATTATTATTATTTTTTTATATATATATGCCTGAGGAAGGACATCGTACACACAACATTTTTACCAGTTGCATAGAGGCGTCGGTTTCAGAGACGATGGTGAAGCAAACCTGAGCCAAGCACAGAAAGGAAATGTGCGAAGTCCTCGGAGTAAAGCGTGCACAACACGCTGTGTCACGTGATAGGCCTCCGTGTGTCACGTGACATGCTTTCGTTTGTCACGTGACAGGCCTTCGTGTCACGTGACAGGCCTTCGTGTGTCACGTAACAGGCCTTCGTGTCACGTGACAGGCCTTCGTGTCACGTGACAGGCCTTAGTGTCACGTGACAGGCCTTCGTTTGTCACGTAACAGGCCTTCGTGTCACGTGACAGGCCTTAGTGTCACGTGACAGGCCTTCGTTTGTCACGTAACAGGCCTTCGTGTCACGTGACATGCTTTCGTTTGTCACGTGACAGGCCTTCGTGTCACGTGACAGGCCTTCGTGTGTCACGTAACAGGCCTTCGTGTCACGTGACAGGCCTTCGTGTCACGTGACAGGCCTTAGTGTCACGTGACAGGCCTTCGTTTGTCACGTAACAGGCCTTCGTGTCACGTGACATGCTTTCGTGTCACGTAACAGGCTTTCGTGTCACGTAACAGGCCTTCGTGTCACGTGATAGGCCTCCGTGTGTCACGTGACAGGCCTTCGTTTGTCACGTAACAGGCCTTCGTGTCACGTAACAGGCCTTCATGTCACGTGACATGCTTTCGTGTCACGTAACAGACCTTCGTGTGTCACGTAAGAGGCCTTCGTGTCACGTGATAGGCCTCCGTGTGTCACGTGACAGGCCTTCGTTTGTCACGTAACAGGCCTTCGTGTCACGTAACAGGCCTTCGTGTCACGTGACATGCTTTCGTGTCACGTAACAGACCTTCGTGTGTCACGTAAGAGGCCTTCGTGTCACGTGATAGGCCTTCGTGTGTCACGTAACAGGCCTTCGTGTCACGTGACAGGCCTTCGTGTCACGTGACAGGCCTTCGTGTCAAGGGGTATTTACTGATGTATTTTCTATGTACGTTTCCATTCAAATCTCTTCAGCTTGTGTTAACCACAGAGCTTATTTCAGACATCCAACCAAAAACACACTCATAAAACCCATTGACTTCGAGACGAGGGAACGGTACCTGCACAAACACATTTATAGGCTTTAAGACTCATTCCTGTTGCTGTTTAATGTCTGGATAATTTAAAACACATTTAATCAGCTATCACCTATATTTTTGTTCCATAGTTTTCTTTTTTCTTTGGGTTTCTCTCATTAAACTCAAGTGTCTACCGGAGTTCAAACCTCGCATCCCGACTTATAACCAGTAATCTTGTGCACTCACGGGGGTCAGGCTTTTTGTTGTTGTTGTTTTTTACTACTTTCTGATGCTTGGAGAAAAAAAGAAGAGTGAAGAGACGATGAGGATGAAGACTTGTCTAACTTTAATTTTAACAGAGATCGAGGCTGAGAGTGAGGAAGAGGATGATGACGACGATGATGATGGTAAAAAGGTCAGTGGTGACGTCATACGAAACTGAGGGGTGGTCTTCCACCCCACACCCCCCACAAGGCTGTCGCCATTTGTTATTGTTTACAAGTGTTCCATTCTTTTGTTTATTCTTTATGTCATTGTCATTGTAAATCTTTTATGTCCCTTAATGTCGTCGTTGTTGTTAACGCGAGCTGTCATCTGTGCTTTGTTGTTGCTGTTGCCTCCGCAGTGCGTTGCTGTCATTGTTGTTGTTGTTTATTCCTGATGTGTATTGTCGCTGCTATCTCGTGTTCTTGTCCTCGGTGTTCGCGGTGGGCCTGAGCTTCAGCCACACGAGCGATGATGCCCTCGCTGACGTTTACTGGTTTCATCGCGTTCCCATTAAACACTCCATCTGATCGTCGTGTTGATCGTCACGAGGGTTCAAATGATGAAAACTGGTGCAGCCGTCGTCTCTTTTCGTGCTCCACGTACTCGTTCCTCGTCTATTCCTTGTCGAAACCCACGCTACCCACAATGCAACTTGGCCACAGACAGTGAGGTCAGGGATGTAGGGATGTAGCTGATAACGGAGGGGCGGGCCCGCAGGGGGCCGGCCGGTCTCACGTCGCCGACTCAAGTGACATCACATGAGGCAATTGATCAGATTGTGTACAGCTTCCTCTGGAGCCACAAGGGGCTTTATACATATATTTTTTTTCACATACATTATGCAGTATAGTGCTCTACAAGACTTCCACAAAAATATTTTATTTTTTATTTTGATGTGTTAAATAGGCACAAAACAAGACACAATCTGGTAAAACAAAGAAGCGGACTGCTTGTAAAAGAATAGGTGTGTGTGTGTGTGTGTGTGTGTGTGTGTGTGTGTGTGTGTGTGTGTCATGTTCTTTTGTTGGTATTACTGCTCACTGCTTTCTGTCACTACGTGCTGAGAACTCCAGTACAATGATAAATGTGTGTCTGTTGAACATGTTCCTTCCCCACGTCTTGTCCAGCACATGTTAGTGGAAATAATGCAGCCGTGAGACCGTTAAAAGGTGTGAAACGTTACCCGTTAAACGTTGCCCGTTAAACGTTGCCCGTTAAACGTTACCCGTTAAACGTTGCCCGTTAAACGTTACCCGTTAAACGTTACTCCTCTTGTTTATTTGCTTCAGGGCTCTGCGGAGGCGGTGGCCACGGAGGAAATGTCAACTCTGGTAAACTACGTCCAGCCCACCAAGTTCAACTCCTTCGAAGCGTCCAAGAGTAAGAAAAGACGATCCGAACCCGACACACACACACACACACACACACACACACTCTCTCATTTGGGGCTCGTGCAACGGCGACGCTTTTCCCAAATGTATTTTATACTTTCTCTTAATTATCTGTGAAGAGAAAGCACCAAAACATTCTTAACCATCCAAAACCTCCCTCAACACTATATAAATATGAAAATATTATGGGAGGTGCTAGAGAATTGGAGAAATGCCACCAAAAAAAAGCAAGAAGAAGAAGAACTTCAACTTCCAGCCATTCAGAAGCTGAAAACACGTTTTTTTTATAATCTTAATTGTGATCAATTGGTCAAATAGCATTTCTTAAGCCCAGGAATGTAATCATCTGATCGTTACAATTACTCTAAAACATATAAATGTAGTTACCTGAATTGATTATGTTACATTTTATGCAAAATAAAGGCCCATAGTTGGATATTTCTCTCTCTGCGAGACCGCACTTGGAACAGCGCTCCCACAAAAGCCGCTAAATCCTTTTTTTAATTTCATGCCTCGGCTCTCTTCCGAACACGGATCAATCATTTCACGTCTTTTAGAGGATTTTTCTTTGATGGTTAATGTACAACGACAGAGCAGCTGCTCCTCCGTCACTGGGCCCGTTGTTCCTGGAAGGGTCATGTTGGAGTCGTTAAAAAAATAAATAAAAGCATAAAAATGACTGAAATGTCTTTTGTGTGTGTGTGTGTGTGTGTGTGTGTGTGTGTGTGTGTGTGTGTGTGCGCAGAGGCAGCCCGCTGTTACAACATGTCGTCTTTTGTGGAGACCAAAGCTCTGGAGCACCTCACAAAGTCACCGGTGGAGTTTGTGGAGTATCCTTGGCAACGGTTACCGCGGCCGACGCCATGGCAACCGCTTCTGCACGTTGGCTTCCTCTTTTGATGCATGGACCTCCAAAAAAATGTGCCTCAGACTGAAATCTGTATTCCAGTGTGTGCCGGGTCCAGTGCATTTAACTTAAATATATACAATAATATACAATAAGTATATTATGAGTGTGAATAAATGTAAGAATGGTCGACTCATTCTCGGTTTGCAGGATTGTTTTTGAATCTATTTATGAGGGTTACAAGTGAGAATTACATTTTTATTTTTATTTCTATATCTAATTATCTTGAGGGTTACTTAGTTAATAAGAATTTAGGATAGGAATATATAAGCATTATGCTTCTGCCTATTCCTTTTCCTATCACATTGTATACTAGATTGTATATATTGTATTGTATGTGACTGAATATATACATATAAATATAATATATATATATATACATAAATATATATAAATATATATATATACATAAATATATATAAATATAATATATGTAAATATATATATATATATATAATATGTATATATACATATACATAAATATATATATATATATATATAAATAAATATATTCTGCCTCCAAATATTTTATTAGTTGTAGTAAAATCTATACAAAGACATATTTGTATAGATTATATTACATTGGGATATAAAATGATTTAACTGACCCCGTAATGGTTCTTAACCTCACACTAACCAGATATAATAAGACCCAGCTGAGTCGCATCTATCCAAAAGGAACCAGAGTGGACTCGTCCAACTTCATGCCGCAACTCTTCTGGAACGCCGGCTGCCAGCTGGTGGCCCTCAACTACCAGACCATCGGTCAGTGTGAGCGTGTGAACGGGTTCTTGGTGAATGTCTTAAAGGTCGCATGTATCTACACAGGCTGTAACCAGTTGTTTTTATTTTAATATCACCCACAAGAAAAGAAGACGGCTTATAATATGATAACATCTTTTCCTAACTTGTTAGTGGTCTCGTGACCCCCGGGTTATTTGTCGGTGCTTCATTTTCTTTTCTTTTTTTTTTTACCAGTGAACCAGAATTCGTTGAATCTCTTGAAAGCTTGAAAACGTGTGTATCCCCGTGTCTCCAGACTTGTCCATGCAGCTGAACCTCTTCATGTTCGAGTACAACGGTCGCAGTGGCTACAGGCTGAAGCCGGAGTTCATGAGACGGCCGGACAAACACTTTGACCCGTTCACCGAGAACACCGTGGACGGCATCGTGGCCAACACGCTCTCCGTGAAGGTTTCCTTTTTAATAGTGATAATAAGAATAATGTATACTTTATTCATCACACGGTGGGGAAATTCTTCTCTGCATAAATATATATATATATATATATATATATATACATAAATATAAATATATATATAATATATATACATAAATATATATATATGTAAATATATATGTATACATAAATATATATATATATATATATACATAAATATATATATATGTAAATATATATGTATACATGAATATATATATATAATAGATATATAAATATATCTATAATATATATACATAAATATACAGTATATATGTAAATATATATATACATAAATAAAGATATATATAATCTCTATATATAAATACATATATAAATATACATATAAATATATATATATATTATATATATATATATATGAATGTATATATATATAATAGATATATAAATATATCTATAATATATATACATAAATATACAGTATATATGTAAATATATATATATATATATATATATATAAATAAAGATATATATAATCTATATATATAAATACATATATAAATATACATATAAATATATATATATTATATATATATATGAATGTATATATATATAATGTAAACTAAATAATGTCCCTTTATTGATCCCACATTGGGGAAATACTTCTCTGCATAATATATGTATGTATATATATATATATATATATGTATATATGTATATATTTATTTATATATACATAGATATATATAATTATACATAAATATATATATAATATATACATATATATAAATATATGTATATATACATAAATAAAGATATATACATATATATAAATATGCATATACATAAATATATATAAATATATATATAATGTAAACTGTCCCCCTATATATATATATATATATATATATATATATATATATATATATCCTCTGACACATGTTTGCTTCTGTCCGTTTCCACGCCTCTGTGTCTTGCAGGTGATCTCAGGCCAGTTCCTGACTGAGCGGCGGGTGGGTGTGTACGTGGAGGTGGACATGTTTGGACTCCCTGCGGACACCAGGAGGAAAGCGCTGAAGACCAAAACCTCTCAGAACAACAACGCCGTCAACCCGGTGTGGGACGAGGAGCCCATCGTCTTCAAGAAGGTGAGAGGAGGGCGACGCCTGCAAAGAAAAGAAAGAATCTGACCTCTGACCCCACGCTGTGTGACAACTCTCTTGACAGGTGATCCTTCCGACTCTGGCCTCTCTGAGAATCGCCGCTTTTGAGGAAGGAGGGAAGTTCATCGGCCATCGGATCATTCCGGTTACCGCCATACGACCGGGTACTCCTACTGTAGTACCTGTGAAATACTTGCAAGGAATACGACAAAAGAAGAATCTGCACGTTAATTATAAACTCAGAAAATGAGTTTGTTTGCTTTTTGCACATTTCACTCTTTTTTTGTTTCACTTTCCTACATTTAATGTATTTCTTCTGTTTATTTATTATACTTTTTTATCCTATTTCTTGTGCAAATGCAACTCTAGACTCAAAATGAAGTATTAGTCACATTATGCAGGAACTACCAGTCTTCCTGACTTGCCTTTCCTCTCCTACTTTCTTTTTAAAACTATTTCAAGCGCTTTGCACAGACATGCTGCCGATTCTTATTATATTAATATGTCTTTCTATTTTTTGCCGTCACGTGGCTGATGACTCTCGTTATCGACGTGACATCCGACTGTGTTGGCTTCCTGCAGGTTATCGTTACATCAGCTTGAGGAACGAGAAGAACCAGTGTCTGATTCTACCGGCTGTGTTCGTCCACATCGAGGTGAAAGATTACGTCCCGGACACCTTCGCAGGTAACGACATATATTCATGTTCACGAACACCTGTTCATAACCCTGAATCATCATGCGTCATCTCAATAGAATAAACCGCTCCTGGTTTGAATGGCTCCGTCCTGGATATTTAAAACATGGCGCGATGCAAATGCTTAATAATAATAATAATAATAATAATAATAATAATAATTTGTAGCTCTATGTATTTTACTTGTGATTTTGTAAGTATTTCATTCTATTTAATGTTTTGTACTATCTGGACCTTGAGTCTGAAATAATAGTTTGATTGATTGATTGATTAAATAATAATAATATGGGGTGTAATGTTGCAGCATCAGTGTGTTGTGAGTAGTATTCACATCTTTAGATTAAGTAAAAGTACCAATACCACAAGTAAAAGTATTGCATTCAAAACTCTACTTGAGTAAAAGTACACAGTATTAGTATTAAAGTACACAGTATTAATATTAAAGTACACGGTATTAGTATTAAAGTACACGGTATTAGTATTAAAGTACACGGTATTAGTATTAAAGTACACAGTATTAGTATTAAAGTACACGGTATTAGTATTAAAGTACACGGTATTAGTATTAAAGTACACAGTATTAGTATTAAAGTACACAGTATTAATATTAAAGTACACGGTATTAGTATTAAAGTACACGGTATTAGTATTAAAGTACACGGTATTAGTATTAAAGTATTAGTATTAAAGTACACAGTATTAGTATTAAAGTACACAGTATTAGTATTAAAGTACACGATATTAGTATTAAAGTACACGGTATTAGTATTAAAGTACACGGTATTAGTATTAAAGTACACGGTATTAGTATTAAAGTACACGGTATTAGTATTAAAGTACACAGTATTAGTATTAAAGTACACAATATTAGTATTAAAGTACACAGTATTAGTATTAAAGTACACAGTATTAGTATTAAAGTACACAATATTAGTATTAAAGTACACTTGAAGTAACAAAAGTAACGAAAAACTTAATATGCTGAATATCCCCTTTCAGAGGAAAATATTAAATATACTGCAATAATTAATGTTACTTACTTACAATTTCAAGATATCATCATCATTTATTTGAAGGTTATATTGTATTAATAATCCAAATATGATAAAATAAATGCAGTAAAAAGTACAATATTTTAGTAGAAAGTAGCAGAGAATGAAAGTACTCCAAGTACTTACCTCAAAGTGACCTTTAAGTGCAGTACTCCTGTTGTACTACTACTACTACAACGTATATATTATAACAGTGCGTTGTAACCACGCCCCCCACGTGTCCTCTCAGATGTGATCGAGGCTCTGTCCAACCCGATCCGCTACGTCAACCTCCTGGAGCAGAGGTCCAAGCAGCTGGCGGCCCTGACTCTGGAGGACATGGAGGAGGACGCGCAGCCTGAGGTCAGCCTCTCTCTCTCTCTCTCTCCCTCTCTCTCTCTCTCTCCCTCCATCCCTCCATCCCTGTCTCTCTCGTAACTCTGGTTGCGTGTCGTCTCTCAGGATGAGGCGGACAGCTGTGCGGAGCGTAAGAGCGACCTGAAGTCGCCGCCGCTGGAGAACGGGCTCAGCCCCGCCTCCGGCCCCGCAGGCCACGCCCCCGTCGCCACGACGCCCAAAGCTTCCGCGGCCAATCAGCAAGCGGCAGCGACAGGTAGCGCCCACCTGCGAAAAACAAAGACGCTCTCGAGGAGCGTGTAAAGTACATGTTGAAGTTACAGTTCGTGGTCATTTTAGATTAAACTAGATTTTACTTTATTCATCCCCAGGGAGAGATTTATTGAAGCAGCAGCAAAGCATTTTTTACAAATATACAATACAATAAAATAGCAGGACATATTACATTTAAGAATTTAAATAATAAAGGAAATGAAAATGTAAAAAAAATTAAATAAAAAGTAAAGTGTATACAGTGTATTTTGGCGACCCCTGTGGACAGAAGCGGTAGTGCGACCATGATTAAATAACGATTTAAGAAATCTTGTTTGTCTTGTTTGCTCATGTAGGTTTAATTACCAGTTAAAGGTTCATTTCAGTAACTTAAAATATGCTCATATCGATCATATTAGTTCTGGTGCTGATCTTACTGTTGTTGTTGTTGTTGTTCATTATGTTCTTCTGTGCATTTCAGAGGCAGCCAAGCCTGCAGCGAAGAGTGAAGATCTGGTTTTAAGCGTTTTGATAGGTCAGTGTTTGCGTGTCGCTTTTGAAAATCCAACGTGTGCAATCGATCAATTGTGATTTAATTATAGCTAAATATATATTTATAAAAGCAAACAATAGATATGGACGTTTCTGTGGTTAGAGTTATGTACTTGTTTTGGGGTTCATATGTGTGTTATGCGGTGTTATAATCCATCTAATATTGACTAAAATTACTCCTTTTTTTTAATCCTTTTTTTATAAAAGCCGGATGACTTATTTCCAAGGTGCTTTTGTGTGATTCCTTGTGGAGATTTCACTGATTAAATCGATGAATTAAATCCTGAATGACATTATGAAACAATGAGGATAATGCTAACGTGCCGCAGACGTCCCGGTGTGCGCCGTGGAGGCTCTGCAGCAGGCCAAGGTTTACCAGAAGGAGCAGCGGCGTCAGTTCAAAGAGCTGAAGGAGCTGG
>NC_046980.1:3077997-3097997 GCF_009769545.1 Cyclopterus lumpus | reverse complement strand
CTAATTATCTATCTATCTACCTACCTATCTATCTACCTTTCTACCTATCTATCTATGGCTCTATCTACCTATCTATCTATCTATCTATCTATCTATCTATCTATCTATCTATCTATCTACCTACCTATCTATCTACCTTTCTACCTATCTATCTATGGCTCTATCTACCTATCTATCTATCTATCTATCTATCTATCTATCTATCTATCTATCTATCTATCTATCTATCTATCTATCTATCTATCTATCTATCTATCTATCTATCTATCTATCTATCTATCTATCTATCTATCTATCTATCTATCTATCTATCTATCTATCTATCTACCTACCTATCTATCTACCTTTCTACCTATCTATCTATGGCTCTATCTACCTATCTATCTATCTATTTATCTGACAGTCTGTGCAGTGAACGTACTACTTTATATGTACTTTATACTTCATAAGCACACACAGAGACTTTACACAATGGGTTGTATCTTCATATTAGCCACCGTGGCTCTGACAACGTCAACAACCGCAATAATAGCTACACTTAGAAAGAGCAGCTGGGTATGTGTACGTTGCTCAAGGGCACTTCGGTGGCGTTAATGAGTTAGAGGCTTGTGCTCTTCTTTCACCTTTCACCCCACTCTGATTCATCCACCACATCCTGCTCCTCTAAAATTTTGGAAAATACGATTATAAACAGTGTTGCATAGTATAACAACACAGGATGACACCCACACATACATACATACACACACATATATATATATACAGCATAATGTGAATACAGTCATGGCTTTATGTTTCATCAATGCATCCAATGTCATGTAATATTTCCAGAGCATATTATCGGACCATTTTGGAACCATTTTATTTCTCCATAGGGTGATTGTTCATGTTTTGAAGCTCATATTCAGAATATTAATGAGGATGTCGACGCTCTCCGAATGAGTCAAATGTGATCACAGAGGACAAAGAAATCAGACATTTTTTATTTTACATGAGTCCTTAAATTGTTTTATTTTATGTTATTATAATTATATATATATATATATATAAATATATATATATAGATCGTAGCATGACTGTTAGCCGAAGACATTCATGGACTTTAGCTTCAATAACAAGGAAGAGGATTCACCTGGTGGGACGTCCCGAGGCCTCAACGTCTGCCGCCGCTGCATGATTAAGTTGTTTAGATGTGAAAGTGGTTTTCGACACAGTTTTCTAACTGATGATCCGATTGTTTTATTTATTTGTTGTTATTTTTCATGACAATTAAGAATCCAAGAAACGTGAATCATCAAAGTCTACCTTTTTGTAACGACGTAAAAAAAAAATATTTTATGGACGCTCGTCACTCTTTTTGTGCAAGTGATCTTCCAAGAAAATATTATTATTGTTGTTGTTATTATTTTGTTTTGCTTTGCCTGTGTACTAAAGCGTCCGCTGTGTTCAGCAACCGCTTCTTACAAATTGAAGCCCCGTGTTTATTGAGATGACCACGGCCTGTATCTGACCTCATGAAGGCAGCCTGCACTGCTCGCGTTAAAAAAAACACATCCGTTAAAGAAACGATGTTTTAAGTGGTTCTCCTACAAAATGCCTTGTTGAACGCAGCCCTTGCTTTAGTGAATTACACTGGGCATGCTTTGTTTATTGTCTGCCAGTTGAATTGTGTCTTGGTTTCACTGAACGTTATTTTAAAACCAGTTGAAAATAATAAAAAATAATGTTTGATCTAAAAAAAACTAAGAAAAAACAAAAACAACATCTGAGCCGGATTCTGTAGCTTGTTTATTTTTATTAATTTTTTTAGAGAAGATGCAACCGACGAGGAGGAGGAGCAGGCGAGGAGGTAATTATGTTGTCAACACGACTTTGCTGCCTTTAGTGCACGAGCACAATGGCGTGGGCTGTAGTCTTCGTGGGGGAGGAGGGTGGAGGAAGGTGGAGGAGGGTGGAACAAAGTGGAGGAGGGTGGAGGTAGGTGGAGGAAAGTGGAGGATGGTGGAGGAAAGTGGAGGAGGGTGGAGGAAAGTGGAGGAGGGTGGATGAAAGTGGAGGTAGGTGGAGGTGGGTGGAGGAAAGTGGAGGAAAGTGGAGGAAGGTGGGTGGAGGAAAGTGGAGGAAGGTGGGTGGAGGAAAGTGGAGGGAGGTGGGTGGAGGAAAGTGGAGGTGGGTGGAGGAAGGTGGAGGTGGGTGGAGGCCTTTCAAGCTGAGAGACGCTCTGTCGTTATTTTTTGTTGCACAGCGATGAATAGTTATTGCACATGTTGAACATATTTTTATTTGTTTCCAAATATACCAAATATGTCCCTAAAAAATGTGTTTAAACTCTGAGGTGTTGTAAGTTTAAAGTAACTGTACAGCTAATAGATTTAGAGCTCCACAATACTAACAGATGATAACAGATAACGATACATAACAGATGTGATAACGATGACCAAAGCTCTTATAATAAACCCACCGTACACATCCTGCCTGGCACCAATACGGCCACTAGGGGGCAGCAGAAACAAGCTGTGAATTAAAAACAACGCCATGTTGTCACCGTTTGGTCATTTTTCTGTTTATTTTATGAATGTAACTCCCATGATTTGCTTTTTAAAGCGCTGTTATTTGGGATTAAATCCTCTGGGAAATGCAGCTTTACATCACAATAACAGGGGCCGTTCTGCTGCTTAATAACTACATTTACGTTTTACACATTTCCATATTAAGTGCAGGGAATTAGTTTATCTTAATGTAGCCCACTTGGACTTAAGGACGAAAGTAAATGAGGTAAACATGATCATTGCCTTCAATGTACAGATATAAATACATTTGAAAAAGTATCAACAACACAATGAAATAGCACAATAGTGTAATGATATAGGGTGCGACGGGTTAACGGGTATTAATATTCAATATATTAAACTTTTCCACAGTTGCTACTTCAAAGTGAGGTTACAGATAGATTTTCAGGACGGTGGCCGACGCAAATGCACTAAAAACATAAATATTGTTTCCCTATATCGAGAGCCGGTATTTTGTTTGTCCCTTTTGGGCTTCTGTAGAAAACATGGTGGCCGTTGTTTTCAGGTGAATATATATAATATATACACTCCTTTACGTGCAATATTTTAATATTCATTTAATCCCTGATAAATCCCACTGCAAGTATAGCGAAACAAGTATAATATTTTTCCTTTGACATCAATTTGAACCACGACAGTTGCAATTTCCTCCCGTCTCCGGCAGGTGGCGACGGCGAGCCGCGAATGACCCCTCTCTCGCTCGCCGTAGATAAAAAAAGAGCCCGCAGTTCTCCCAGCATCAGCACCAGCAGAAAACGTCTCTCCTCCCTCCTCCTCCGGTCCAGCTCCGCTCAGCCTCCTCTCCGTCCACTGCGGAACTTCGGCCCGCCTCTCTCCTCCTCGATCCCCCGGCTCGGCCATGGACAACACCGGCAAAGAGAAGGAGGCCATGCAGCTGATGGCTGAGGCCGACAAGAAGGTCAAGGCGTCCGGATCCTTCCTCGGGGGGATGTTCGGGTAAAGGATGCTCTCTATTCTCCCCTTTTTTCTATCTCTGTTTACCTCTTTTCTCAAATATGTACGTGTGTGTGTGTGGGGGGGGGCTGCATGCACGCACGCGCGGCCTATCAAAACCCCGTTAAGTGCTTCTGCTTTCCTTCACGGTGAAATCGTTATAATAATCCATACTGCGTTTCTCTGATGCCCAAATAACGAGCTGTGGAGGCCGAATGAAACCTTGTGTTGTTCTATTTGACATATATATCTATATATGTATCTATAGATATATAGATACATATATATATATATAATGACGGGCTATTATTCATGCGCTGGATGCTGAGTTTACATTTAAAATATTTATTATAAGGATTTTCATGGCGTCTTGCAGCTTTATGGCCAAAATGTATTGCAAAAAAAAAAAAAAAAAGAGCTGTCATCGCAGATAACGTGGCTCTGCGTGTCGTGGCCCTGTCACGCCACGCAGAGAGAGAGACGCGCAATGTGCGCTCATCGACGCCGCTGCCGGTGCTGCGGGATCCGGGTCTGCGGGTCTGCGGGTCTGCGGGTCTGCGGTTCTGCGGCGCAGCGCCGGGCCGGAGGTGCGTGAAGGCGGGGAGCGTCAGCGCAGTCAGTGACGCTGCGGAAGGAACGCAGTCGGCGGTGATGCGGGGGTTGTGTGCGCGTGTTTTTTTTTTTTCTTCTTCTTCTTCTTCTTCTTTTGTGCGCGCGCACGCGTGTGTGTGTGTGCGCGCGCACGCGTGTGTGTGTGCGCGCGTGTGTGTGAGAGCGGATGGGAGTGTATAGGCTGCATGTTGGCCTTCATTTGTGGGAAGGGGCCCATGTTTACATGCATGGAAACAATGTAATATAAATATGATGTAATAGATCAATAGATTTATAGATTTACTGATTGATCAATCAGCTTGCTGACTCAGCAGATTGTTCTTTTAGACAGTATTGAATTGATAGTGCTGCAGATAGCTGCATTATATAGTTTCCACTGAAACCTTATATTTACCTGTAACTATTTTGACAATCAATTCAACATTTACATGTTTTTATTTTTAAAACAAACACATTTTGAATCAGATGCTTTATAGTTTGTCCAATTAAATTATAAAATTAAAGACATTTTTGTTTTTTTTGGTTCGCCGGTGAAGACTTTTTCAAAACCGTTGTCTGACAATTAATTGAGGAAATTATCCGATAATGGAAAGTTATTTAATTTATTAATTCATGAAATCACATAAAGGACGTTGATCCGTTCTGATAGAACTCGGAACACACAAATAACCAAGAAAACATCAAATAAAACCATGAATATTAAATCTCAGGAGTACAGCTGTCAAGCCGATTTGCCCATTGAGTGTTTTTTTTTTAAATGTGATTGATTGGTGGAGTGCGTACATAAATACTGCAGGTTCATCTTCATAAGCAGAGCAGATTGATTTTAATAGCTGAGGTGCTGTTCGTCGCCTTAAGCACCTCAAGTGTCCCTCCACAGGTGTGCATCTCCGTGATATGAAATCAATATAATATCAGATAACACGATAACTTCTCAGTGAAATGGGTCTCACCTGTGTTCCTTCCCACATGGCCAACTGCATGTTTTTTAATGGGTCCAAGTGGGTCATTCAGTGGTTTACGGCAGGTTGTGACGACCCGATATAGAAAAATGTGAGATTTATGTTATAAAATAGCTGGAAAGACAACATACGAGAAACAATGAAGATCCCACACGCTGTCAATCAATCAATCAATTAATCAATCAATCAGACAGCGTTCCAGTCTGACCAACGTCCTTTATTTTTATCCTAATAAAAGGAGCTCTAGTTTGTGGTCTTGGACAGTTATATATATAATATATATAATATATTATATTATATATATATTATAATAATATAATATAATATATATATATATTATATATGTATTATATTATATTCATTATATATAATGAATATATATATATAATGCAACAGATACAATTATTAAAGTATTATCATTATTATTAAATAAATAGCACTTTATAATGAAGATTAGCAGCCAGTGTTCCTCTGTGTCTCTGCATGTGTGTGAGTGTGTGTGTGTGTGCGTGCGTGTGTGTGTGTGTGTGTGTGTGTGTGTGTGTGTGTGTGTGTGTGTGTGTGTGTGTGTGTGTGAGTGTGTGTGTGTGTGTGTGTGTGAGCACGTGGCCACAGATCACACCTGTAGAGATGTACGATGAGTGGAATATGTCTGGAGTCCATTTGAGTTCATGTTCGTGTGCATTAAAACAATAATTAAAAACATCAGATTTAAGCTTCATTGGAGGAAAATATGAGATTTTAGAGTTTCAGCTGCAGAGCGAAACGTGGCCTCGGATGACCTCCACAGTTTTTATTACTATTATTATTATTATTATTATATCGGAGGACAAAGTCAGAGTGTGACAGTTTGTGCAACATTAAGTGAATACTTATATCTATATTTAATTTTGCGTGTGTGTGTGTGTGTGTGTGTGTGTTTCTAGGGGAAACCATAAGGTGGAGGATGCCTGTGAAATGTACGCCAGAGCAGCCAACATGTTTAAGATGGCAAAGAACTGGAGTGGTAGGTTACACACACACACACACACACACACACACACACACGCACACGCACGCGTACACACACACACACACGCACACACACGCACATGCACACGCACACGCACATGCACACGCACACACTAAACAAACACAAAAATAAAATAAAAATGAGGCGTGTTTTTGGTCAAGGGCAGGTTTTGTGCAACTAGAGACTGAATGTGTGTGTGTGTGTGTGTGTGTGTGTGTGTGTATAGCTGCGGGGAATGCGTTCTGTCAGGCTGCTCGGCTCCACATGCAGCTGCAGAACAAACTGGACTCGGCCACCAGCTTCGTCGACGCCGGCAACGCCTACAAGAAGGCCGACCCACAAGGTGACACACACACACACACACACACAATCACACACACACACACACACACACACACACACACAATCACACACACACACACACACACACACACACACACATACACACACACACACACACACACAGCTGGTCCAATTGTCCAGTGGATAACTTTAGAAGTCTGAGGAGCTCATATTGTTTCTCTTTCTCCCATTATCTCCAGTACTGTACATGAGTACATGTACTCCAGTAATGCACACGAGTACATGTACTCCAGTACTGCACACCAGTACATGTACTCCAGTACTGCACACGAGTACATGTACTCCAGTACCGCACACGAGTACATGTACTCCAGTACTGCACACCAGTACATGTACTCCAGTAATGCACACGAGTACATGTACTCCAGTAATGCACACGAGTACATGTACTCCAGTACTGCACACGAGTACATGTACTCCAGTACCGCACACCAGTACATGTACTCCAGTACTGCACACCAGTACATGTACTCCAGTAATGCACACGAGTACATGTACTCCAGTACTGCACACGAGTACATGTACTCCAGTACCGCACACCAGTACATGTACTCCAGTACTGCACACGAGTACATGTACTCCAGTACCGCACACGAGTACATGTACTCCAGTACTGCACACGAGTACATGTACTCCAGTAATGCACACGAGTACATGTACTCCAGTAATGCACACGAGTACATGTACTCCAGTACCGCACACCAGTACATGTAGTCCAGTACTGCACACGAGTACATGTACTCCAGTAATGCACACGAGTACATGTACTCCAGTACCGCACACGAGTACATGTACTCCAGTACCGCACACCAGTACATGTACTCCAGTACCGCACACGAGTACATGTACTCCAGTACCGCACACGAGTACATGTACTCCAGTACTGCACACGAGTACATGTACTCCAGTACTGCACACCAGTACATGTACTCCAGTACTGCACACGAGTACATGTACTCCAGTAATGCACACGAGTACATGTACTCCAGTACCGCACACCAGTACATGTACTCCAGTACTGCACACGAGTACATGTACTCCAGTACCGCACACGAGTACATGTACTCCAGTACCGCACACGAGTACATGTACTCCAGTACTGCACACGAGTACATGTACTCCAGTAATGCACACGAGTACATGTACTCCAGTACCGCACACCAGTACATGTACTCCAGTACCGCACACGAGTACATGTACTCCAGTAATGCACACGAGTACATGTACTCCAGTAATGCACACGAGTACATGTACTCCAGTAATGCACACGAGTACATGTACTCCAGTAATGCACACGAGTACATGTACTCCAGTACTGCACACGAGTACATGTACTCCAGTAATGCACACGAGTACATGTACTCCAGTAATGCACACGAGTACATGTACTCCAGTAATGCACACGAGTACATGTACTCCAGTACTGCACACGAGTACATGTACTCCAGTAATGCACACGAGTACATGTACTCCAGTACTGCACACGAGTACTGCACTTGAGTACAGCTTCGTAGTACTTGTACTTTACTTGAGTATTTTCCTCTTGTTTCTTTACTTTTAGATTCAATAATACAAAATAAGATATTGATCCCAGTGGGCGAACGAACACATTACTGCATCAAAACCAGTATAATGTATATTATTCTGTATCTGTATGACGACTTTTGAATATATTCTGATGCTTAAAACTTTTGTACTTGAGCTTAAAAACGTTGTTGGACGCAGGACTTTTGCTTCGAGGCGTATATTTCTGCACTGGGGGAAGCTCCGTATCGCCAGGTCCAACTGGTTTAACTGGATTAAACTGGGTCCCTCCAGGAAAATGTGATATCTGGGTTATTCTGCCACGGCCTCTCTATAAAACCCACTTAATTTGACTTCCTCGTCTTCATCCCTCCTTCCTCTCCCGTCTGTCTCCCTGCAGAGGCCATCAACTGTCTAAATCAGGCCATTGACATCTACACCGACATGGTAAGCTCCGCCTCCAACCTCACGACGGCTCCCTGACGACCTCTCGTAGTCTTTAAACAATGATAACGTGTGTGTGTGTGTGTGTGTGTGTGTGTGTGTGTGTGTGTGTGTGTGTGTGTGTGTGTGTGTGTGTGTGTGTGTCACAGGGTCGGTTTACCATCGCAGCCAAACACCACATCACTATAGCGGAGGTTTACGAAGCTGAGTTGGTTGATATTGAGAAGGTTTGTGAGGGGGGGGGGGGGGGGGGGGGGGGGGGGGGGGGGGCTTTTTGGTTTCTTCATTCATGTTTTTGTTGAATATAATTTTTTTAATTTTTTGTGCTGACTTGTGTGTGTTTTTTTGTGCTTTTTGACGTGTTTTTCAGGCCATTGCCCACTATGAGCAGGCCGCAGACTACTACAAGGGAGAAGAATCTAACAGGTTATATAACTCATCATCTATTATTCATTTTTAAATCCATTCATAAGACTTTGATTTATTTATCTTTTTTTTAAACAGAATATCACTCGGCGGGTGTTTTATTTTTATAATCTAGTTAAATATCTTTGGGTTTTGGACAGTTTGGTCTAATTCTTCAAATGTTACAAATATTATCTATATTATTATATTATATTAAAAATATTTGAAGAAAATTGTGGTCTTTCTCCATCTTTCACTATTTCCTCAAGCTTTCTAAATCATGTGAATAATTAAAAAAAATATTGGCGAATTGATGGATGATGACAAAAATTTAATCACGCCCGTATATATATATATATATATATATATATATATATATTTTAAAAAATATATATATATTTTCACTCATTACACGACATATTAAATTAGACTTTTCTATGAAAGGTAATAAAAGGTAATAAAAGGCTTCTTGGTCCTCGTGTGTTTCAGCTCCGCCAACAAATGCCTCCTGAAGGTCGGCCACTACAGCGCTCAGCTGGAGCAGTACCAGAAAGCCATTGAGATCTACGAGCAGGTGAACGGCTGAGTTTGGGTCGATTTTAAAACACACAAACAATTTCAATAAACCTGGAAAAACAACGCACACAGGAACAAGTGTAAGGATCATAAAATAAGATGAAAATGCTGCAATGTTGGATTTTCTTTTCTCATTGTGAGGAGAAACGAGATGGTTAAAGTTACTGTGAGGAAGTTTTAAACTGGTTATGAAGCGGCAACAATGTCATCCTGATGCCTCCAACACGACCATCGTGGGAGAAGGAACATATTATACATAATATTCATTTAATTAATATTGACATATGTACATAGAACCAATATATAACCGTATTACAGCAGCTAAGAGCACAGCAACCATGAACTATAAGTGAAACGCAGTGAAAGCTAATGCATGTGATTTTATTTTGTTATTGTTTGTTTACATCCTGTCTGAACACCTGCGGTCATGTTGTGTGTGTTTCAGGTTGCCATGAACACCATGGACAACCCTCTGTTGAAGTACAACGCCAAAGAGTATTTCTTCAAGGCGTCACTGTGTCACTTCATAGTGGACGAACTGAACGCCAAGGTAAACACACCTGTGCACACACACTGGACACACACACACTCACACACACACTCACGCACACACACACACAGAGACACACACAGAGAGAGAGAGAGAGAAGGACAGTGGCCCGGTTCACACCTGGCATCAAAATTAAAGTGTGTGCGCGTGTGTGTGTGTGTGTGTGTGTGTGCGTTTGCGTGTGTGTGTGTGTGTGTGTGTGTGCGTGCGTGTGTGTGTGTGTGTGTGTGTGTGTGTGTGTGCGTGTGTGTGTGTGTGTGTCTTGCAGTTGGCCATAGAGAAGTACGAGGAGATGTTTCCAGCCTTCTCAGACTCCAGAGAGCTCAAACTCTTAAAGGTAATTTCCTTTTTTTAAATTTTTTTTATCTCTATCTCACCGTTGATACTCTTTTATAAAAGTTTGATTTTAAAAAATAAATAAAAAGTGCTCAGCAGCTCAAACTAAAGCGTCAACATGCTACGATGTGAGTTTGATTAGCTAGATATTCATGAATATTTTATTAAAGCTCATGTTTGCAACTGTTTTTACCAATTCCCAAACATATTAAAATGGATATACGAGCATCTTCATGTCATGAAGAAATTGGGGGATATGGAGTCGACGAAACTTAAATATATATATATATGTAAATAAATTCTTCAGATATCGGTCATTTCATATTCCGCTAACGGTGCGTTTTCTGCATAATTTCGGTAAATAAAACCTCTCGTGTGAAGTGAATTCATCTCATTTAATTTAGAGCTTTACTGCCAAATGAACATGAATAATTTAATAAGAAATAATTAAAGTAATTATAGAGAAAAAGTATATTTCCATGTAAACTTGTATCAATTGTATCAAACTGAGTTTTTAATGTAACATTTTTTTGCGATAGTCGATCGTCATTTGTCAGTTCATTTGTGAGGCGGCTGTGGGTCAGTGGTTAGCATGCCCGTCTTTCAATCAGGGGGTTGGCAGTTCAATCCCCGCCCTAGTCGATGTGTCCTTGAGCAAGACACTTAACCCTGCGTTGCTCCCCGTAGCTGTGTCTACGGTGTATAACGTAACATGTAAAGTGTCTTTGAGTATCTTAAAAAGCGCTATATAAATTAAATGGATTATTATTATTATTATTATTATTATTATTTAAAAATCACATGTGTCGTCCTTCAGAAACTGCTCGATGCCCACGAGGAGCAGAACAGCGAGGCGTTCACGGAGGCCGTCAAGGACTTCGACTCCGTGTCCCGTCTGGACCAATGGCTGACCACCATGCTGCTGCGCATCAAGAAGACCATCCAGGGCGACGCCGGGGACCTGAAATAGACACGTTCAGAGGGCACGACGGGGATGGGTTGTAATTAAGGAAGGGAGAAGGGGTTAAGATGGGTTCTGGTGGAAGAAAGAAGAGAGGGAGGGAGGGAGGGAGGGAGGGAGGGAGTTTACAGTTGTACATATCAGTCTGCATGTGACCCCCCATCCAGCTAAGCATCACCTTTAAACCACCTTTAGACCATCCCGTGTCCCTCGTCCTTCAGTATTGTTCCCGTAACACTGGACAGAGAAATAAATAAAAAGGTGTGTGTGTGTGTGTGTGTGTGTGCCTGAGAGAGTGTGTGTGTGTGTGAGAGAGAGAGAGAGAGAGAGAGAGAGAGTGTGTGTGTGTGTGTGTGTGGGAGAGAGAGTGTGTGTGTGTGTGTCTCCACTGCAGTAAAGTGAATTATAAACTATTTGATGGGAAAAGTGTGCCGCTTATATCAGATTAAAGGATATATTATATTAAAAAAAAAATAAAAAAGGGGATAACAGTCTTATTTAAGAGATTACTGATATATTATTGTCGATACTGAAAATATTATTTATGTTTATTATGGTTCTCAGTGTTACGATTCGTCTTAATATTTTAGGTATTAGATCCTCGCCTCCCGTCTTTTATCCTCCTTCACTCCCTCTCCTCTTCTGTCCCCCCCCCCCCCCCCCCCCCCCACCCCCCCCACCCCTCTCCCTCAGTGATATATCACCCATTGTGATTGGTTGGTTCTTTGTCTCCTGGCCAATCGGTTGGTCGGTGCAGTTAGCCACCAGGCCCCCCCCCCCTGGCCTCGTTTGTGCATGTCTGTTGTCATGTTGACGTAATTGTTCTCCGTGTTGTGCTAACGTGTGAAGAACATACATGTACTCTGGTATCATTTGTGTGAAATCAGTAAATATGTACCTCCAGGAACCGAGTTGAAATAAAAACATCAGCGCAGATAACCGACTTTTCATTTGGTATGAATGTTTATATATATATATATATATATATATATATATATATATATATATATATATATAAAGCCAAGGTCAAATCATGACGTCATGGTGACCTCTGATGAAGCGGGACGTGATGTCATGCTGCAGCGATGACTGTTCCCAACATTTGACATCAGTTTGGATCAAATCAAAGCTCGATGTTTAGTTTAATAAAAGATTTAGAGCTTGACTCGTCCCTTAAAGTGACCTTTTCCCCATTTAAATGGTGTAGAACGGTAGTTTATAAGAGGAGTGTGTGACTACTTTACGTCATCTTACTGTTTTTAAAGGTCAAAGCCTTTTTAATTAAGGGAGGATATTGCATTAAACAAATAACGTTGATATCAAGATAACAGAGGCTCCTTACTGAGGGTTATTGAATATTAGACTAATACCATATGGACTAAATTAAGATTTGTCATAATTAAGTTCTGCATATAATAACAGCATATGACATTATTAAACTTCTAGTCTTATTATTTTTTAAATTATCATGATTGGCCTCGTCACCTCTAAATAGTTAAAAAGGATTGTAATTACAAAAATATATATATATTTATTTTATTGTAATTCACTCGCAATAAACCTCCCGTCCAGCAGGTGGCGCTGACGCGCCTCAACCCGGTTCGCCAACCGGCCGCCGAACTCTAAGGCGGAAGCGTAATCCTGCGACACAAGCTTCCGGTGTGGTGCACGTTCGTCGCTCGGATTCAGTTCCAGTGCACATTTTTTGTTTAACGCCGCTTTTCTCCTCGACTGGTCGCGAAAAGTCCGCACCGACCGTTTTTTACTGAAGGAGGAGGAAGCAACGAGCCGCCGAGATGCCGAGAATCATGATCAAAGGAGGCGTCTGGCGCAACACGGAGGTGCGTGTTTACATGGCGCTCTGCGTTAGCTCGATGCTAACCTCCAATACTAGCCGGGCGCGAGGAGAACGCTTCACTTTACGGCCTTTTAACCCGCTGATAAAGTTTTTTTTGTGTGTGTTTCTGCCAGTGACGTCAAGGGAGTTTATTTAACGCCACTTGCGTGCGTTTGGTTGCTTTTAACTGACGCGTTTAGTTAAAAGATGGCTACGGCGTTAGCAAACATGGCAGCTTAGCATGTGTGCTAACGTCAAGTCAGCTATGGAAATGGCCCAAATATTAAAAGATACCAGATGGATGAAGTACTTTTATTAATCCCAGCGGGTCATTTCACTGTTTCTGAAGTTTTAGAGCTTAAACACACACAAAGATAATGAGCAAAAACAAACTATAAAATGTTAACTGTCAACATCTGACTGGAGGGAAGGGCACACCTGGCTGTGTTTGTTATTGATTAGTGTGTTGATGACTCGTGAAGGAGTGTTTATATTAGTTATTCCTTTGTTTTCATTTTAAACTGCATATTCTTTTCGCGCCTGCAACATTTAAAATTCTGATGCTATCTTAGTAATACAGGAAGGCATCTGTTCGTTGCATCAAAGACAACTGCAAGATCATACTTCATAATTTGAGCTTTTCTAATCGTCTTATTCTTCCAGGATGAGATCCTCAAAGCGGCGGTGATGAAATATGGGAAAAACCAATGGTCTCGTATTGCCTCCCTGCTTCACCGCAAGTCTGCCAAACAGTGTAAAGCCAGATGGTGAGTCTCGACACACAGACGTGTACATTAAATCTGTGAATATGTCTGTTGTTGTTGTTGTTGTCGCTGGCTATTTGTTTTGTGCGTCTCCTCTCTGTACACGTGTCCTCTGCTCAACGGAAGTCTCCCATGCAAAAGACATATTTTCCCCTAATTTTAAATGCCTGTTTAACTAAATAAAACCGTGTGCGTCCGCAGGTACGAGTGGTTGGACCCCAGCATCAAGAAAACAGAATGGTCCAGAGAAGAGGAGGAGAAGCTGCTCCATTTGGCCAAGCTGATGCCCACTCAGTGGCGGACCATTGCTCCCATCATAGGACGCACTGCTGCCCAGTGCCTGGAGCACTATGAATACCTGCTGTACGGTTTTCATAGTATTTCAAACGCATTTATACACTACACAGGCTTAATATCTTGACCTTGATTGTAGGATACTTTGCAATACAATGTGTGAAGCACCTCCTGTTAAGTATATTAAATGCTGTTGATTCACAAGTGATGTGTATTTGTGTATTTTAGAGACAAGGCGGCACAAAGAGACAACGAGGAAGAAGTGGGAGATGACCCCAGGAAGTTAAAACCAGGAGAGATCGACCCCAATCCTGAAACTAAACCAGCCAGACCCGACCCTGTGGACATGGACGAAGGTCTGTTCACACGCTAGAAACAACAACGACAACTGACCTTTTCCAGTCTCATTTAGTCCTTTTTAAGAATATCAACTATTCACCGTTGTTGTGATTGTTATAGTTGCAGTTAAAATAAATCCAATCCAACTTCTCTTCCCATGTTAATTGATTCTGTGTCTCATTCTCTGCAGATGAGCTGGAGATGCTGTCAGAGGCCAGGGCTCGACTGGCCAACACCCAGGGCAAGAAAGCCAAGAGGAAGGCCAGAGAGAAGCAGCTGGAGGAAGCCAGGTATACACACGCATAAACACACACATTAATACACATCAACACACAGAGTATTTACCAATACTGTGTGTGTGTGTGTGTGCCCCCCCCCCAGACGTTTGGCCGCTCTGCAGAAGCGCAGAGAGCTGAGAGCAGCCGGAATTGATGTTCAGAAGAAGAGGAAGAAGAAGAGAGGAGTCGACTACAATGCCGAAATCCCCTTCCAAAAGAAACCTGCGCCGGTAACAACCATCAGTAGTTTTCGTCCAACAAACCCAAAGCACATGGGCTCAGCTTGATGTCACAATTTATTTATTTAAACATTCTGTTCGCTTTCAGGGTTTCTACGACACCAGCATGGAGCAGTACAACGCTCTGGAGCCCAACTTCAAACGACTCAGGCAGCAGCACCTGGAAGGAGAGCTACGCAAGTCAGTGACACCACACACACTGTTTTATACACACATTTATGATCTATGCATCACAACACACACACACGCACATTAACACAAAACCACAGTGCCACCAAAAACAATCCTGTTCACGGCTGTACAGAATGTAGCTTTCGAAGCTTCTGAAACTTTGAATGTTTATGTTGCATCACACTCAATTAAACTAGATATTTGTTATTGTGGATATGTAAATAAATATTAGGCTACTGTTAGAAATGTTTTTGTTTTTGAAAGGCTAAACTCCATCAAATATGGATTTAAACATATTAAACAAAAACATTTTTGAATGGAATCATGTTTTGAATTTCTGAAGTAATTTAGTTTTCATTAAAATGGCGCTCTGGACTTATTCTAAATGTTTAGATCACACGGGTTGGCTACGATCCTACCAGCCACCACTAATCCAGTTCTATAAATAGTATATTAGTACCAATATTAGTGTCGCCTGGTATTTATCTGTGATGGAATACTGCATTTAAACACAATGATGAGACATGGGGAGGAAAAAAAGTAGATTTTTAGAACGTCAACATCACGAACGAAGCTTCCAACTATTCACATTAACAAAGTTCACCATCGTGGTTTTTTTTTTATTCACGAGCTGTTTCTTATGTTTGTGGGTAGTGAGCAAGAGGAGAGGGACAGAAAGAAAGACAAACAGAAGATCAAGAAGAAGAAAGAGAGCGATCTCCCGTCTGCCATCCTGCAGACCAGCGGCGTGGCCGAGTTCACCAAGAAACGCTCCAAGCTGGTTTTACCGACGCCTCAGGTAACCACGGTTACCCGCACCGCTTTGAGTTTAACGTCTCGCCGGGCCCAAAAACCAAACTCTCGATTTTAACGGTTCCTTTTTCGTAGATCAGCGACGTTGAGCTGGAGGAAGTCGTCAAACTGGGCGTCGCCAGCGAGGTCGCCCGGCAAGCTGCGGAGGAGAGCGAGAGCGGCAACTCGGCCTCGTCCGCCCTGCTGTCGGAGTACAGCGTCACCAACGCCATGTCGGCGGGGCTGCGTACGCCGCGCACGCCCACGGTCCAGGACAGGATACTGCAGGTAACG
Source organism: Cyclopterus lumpus (assembly GCF_009769545.1). Lineage (NCBI taxonomy): Eukaryota > Metazoa > Chordata > Actinopteri > Perciformes > Cyclopteridae > Cyclopterus > Cyclopterus lumpus. The sequence goes on along the minus strand of NC_046980.1, from coordinate 3,081,720 downwards.
GACACACACACACACTCTCTCTCTCACTTCAAAAGCACACTGGATATATGAGCACTTTGAATGCCTCACAGAAGTTTGTATTTATTGTCATAACTAGCACTTCAATAGATTTGCTTTTTTATTTGCTTATTTTGTATTATGTTCTCACGCTTTCATACATTTTATTGACGTAACTTTAACTGAGAGCTTACGGGTTCGATTATCTCAAAGCTCCTCAGACGTGCTCGAGATGACTCCATGAAGGTCTTTCAACGCAATTGAATTCTAATGTCAATAACATTTTTAAGTCTGTTTCAGGATTGTTGCGCAAATGAGCCACAAATGAGCGAGTCCTCCTCTGTTTTTAATATTTACTTTTGATGTTTTCAGGAAGCCCAGAACCTGATGGCTCTGACCAACATCGACACCCCTCTCAAGGGGGGCCTCAACACTCCGCTGCAAGAGAGCGACTTCAGCGGCGTGACGCCTCAGCGGCAGCAGGTGCAGACGCCCAACACCATCATCACCACGCCGTTCAGGTCAGGATGCCCCTCCCCCTTTTTTTTTTTTCCTTTTTCGTCTCAACAATTATATGACCCTAAAAACGACGTTAACTTTCCACAGAACCCCCGGAGGAGGTCAGGGGCAGGAGGGCATGACCCCTCAAGCCGGAGGAGCGATGACCCCGCGTGGGCCGGTGACCCCGGGTTTGACCCCGCTCCGCACCCCTCTGAGAGACAAGCTGAACATTAACAGCGAGGAGCAGCTGGCCGACCCGGCGTACACTAAACATATGGTAATAACCCGCTTCGATACTGAGAATACACAACTTTAAGCCCGTAAAAACGAGTTTTCAGTGCAAATGTTAACCAACTAAACATAAAGCCAAATTTATATATTCACAAAGACTTTACTGTCACATTTTGGTTGTGCTATTTTGTACAAAATGTTGACTAATTAGGAACATTAGGTTTTTGCAATGTTAAATAAATGAATCTTGGTGTTCCGGAGCTCCGATCCAGGACCCCATGACACCACGATAAGCTCAGGACCTCCATGTTTAGTGTTGCATCGACGCTGCGCTCGGCTTTTAGGGATCCATGAGAACTAAACACAAGAAAACGTGTTAACGGCCGTCGCTCTCCTTCCCCCTCACAGCAAAGGGAGAGCCTGCAGCAGCTGAGGCAGGGCCTGTTGTCACTTCCTGTTCCCAAGAACGACTTTGAGATCGTTCTTCCGGAAAACGCAGAGAAGGAACTCGAAGAAACGGAGGCGGAGACGGGATTCATAGAGGACTCTGCGGATATAGAATTACGCAAGAAGGTACACACACACACACACACACCTCAAAAGTGTTGTTTGGAGGATATTATGATTTTGGTGAGTGCATAACCTCATATAGATGACACAAACCCGTGTGTGTGTGTGTGTGTGTGTACACATGTAGTTCAAATAAAGCTTGTCTGTCTGTCTCAGGTCATACGCGATGCAGAGCGAGAGAAGGAGCTGAAGCTGCGACACACGGCTGTTCAGAGGAGCCTCCCCAGACCCACCGAGGTAACGAACACGCTCACCTCCTGCTGGGTTTGGATGTTGTTGTTGTTGTTGTTGTGTTGGAATGACGGTCTTTTGTCTCTCCTGAAAGGTGAACGAGTCCGTCCTCCGCCCGTCCTCCATGGAGCAGCTCTTGGACCTGCAGCTGGCCGAGGAGCTGATCAAACAGGAGATGATCACCATGCTGCACCACGACTGCCTGCACCACCCGTCCGCCAACGCGGTCAGTCAGCTGCAGCGCGGCAAAGCCAGAGGCCCCGCCTCCACGTCGAACAACGCCTCGCATATCGCGTACCTGGAAACGCATTCCTACAAGCCCGTCAGCACGGAGGACATGGAGCAGGTGACGTACACATCTTACTGCAACCCAACGCTGAACAATGTGGTGGTGGCAACCTGTCAATCACAAGGTAGCTCCGCCCTGAAGCATGCCGCGCTTCACCCTCTATTATAATAATTTACTAAATGAACCTCACGCTGTATTGAAGAAGACTTGATTCGCCTCCTGGTGGTCAGGAGAGAGAATGCAACTTTAACACATGAAGCGTAGACTTCTATACAACCAGAGGAGTCGCCCCCTGGTGGTCAGGAGAGAGAATGCAACTTTAACACATGAAGCATAGACTTCTATACAACCAGAGGAGTCGCCCCCTGGTGGTCAGGAGAGAGAATGCAACTTTAACACATGAAGCATAGACTTCTATACAACCAGAGGAGTCGCCCCCTGGTGGTCAGGAGAGAGAATGCAGCTTTAACACATGAAGCATAGACTTCTATACAACCAGAGGAGTCGCCCCCTGGTGGTCAGGAGAGAGAATGCAACTTTAACACATGAAGCGTAGACTTCTATACAACCAGAGGAGTCGCCCCCTGGTGGTCAGGAGAGAGAATGCAACTTTAACACATGAAGCATAGACTTCTATACAACCAGAGGAGTCGCCCCCTGGTGGTCAGGAGAGAGAATGCAACTTTAACACATGAAGCGTAGACTTCTATACAACCAGAGGAGTCGCCCCCTGGTGGTCAGGAGAGAGAATGCAGCTTTAACACATGAAGCATAGACTTCTATACAACCAGAGGAGTCGCCCCCTGGTGGTCAGGAGAGAGAATGCAGCTTTAACACATGAAGCATAGACTTCTATACAACCAGAGGAGTCGCCCCCTGGTGGTCAGTAGAGAGATTCCACTTGAGCATTGGCTTCACTTTTAAGACGGTGATAGGTGTCAATACATAATAGTGTCTAAGAAGTGCTTATTAATGAGGATGAACTGTTGATGAACAGGCAAAGACGGTACTGGCAGCAGAAATGGAGGTGGTGAAGGGAGGAATGGGCCACGGTGATCTCAGCATGGAGGCCTACAGCCAGGTGTGGGAGGAATGCTACGGACAGGTGAGCATCCCGCTAAAGACCTTCCTCATCACAAGAAGTCAGGAGCTGTTGATTGATCTCGTCTCTCTCTCTCTGCAGGTTTTATATCTGCCGGCTCAGAACAGGTACACCAGAGCCAACCTGGCATCAAAGAAGGACCGCATTGAAAGCCTGGAGAAAAAACTAGACGTGAGAACGCGAATAGAACTTGACCCCTAAATTGTGCACTTCTTCCACATATAGAATAAACCATCCGTAAAACGCTGCTGTCCCTTTCTTATCCGTCTCAGGTGAACCGAGGCCACATGACAGCGGAGGCCCGGCGAGCAGCTAAACTGGAGAAGAAACTGAAGATCCTGCTGGGAGGGTTTCAGTCCAGAGCCCTGGGGCTCCTGAAGCAGCACAGTGAGCTCTGGGAACAGGTACTGCACCCTGTGCACCCTCCTCCTTCATGGAGGGAATGTCCACATTTATTTCCTCTTTTCCAGACGTCAATGTCTTGTTTTGTTTGTCAGTTTACAGACGTTATCGATCTGAAATGATAAAATACTTTGTTCTCCTGTATGAATGAGTGGTGTCTTAAAAGTATAAATGCAATACTCATGGTGTCCACCAGGTGGAGCAGTCGGCCACAGAGCTGGAGACCTTCAAACAGCTGAAGAAACAAGAGGACACTGCGATTCCCAGGAGAAAAGAGGTAATTAATCAATTATTTTTGTTTTTGGTCATTTATAAAGCTGTTTTTCTTTTCTTTATCACATGTATATGATATCTGATTCAACTGTTTCATATCATTTTAAATATTTCTTTGGGAAGTTGG
>NC_046980.1:3065497-3072997 GCF_009769545.1 Cyclopterus lumpus | reverse complement strand
CCCCCCCCCCCCCCCACAGCCCCCACCCATCTGTGCCGCGATTGGCTGGTTTGCAACTGTCAATCACACGGGTGAGGTTTGGGGTTGTGGGCAGGTTGGCCGTTTTAGGTTTTGGGGTTTAGTTTGGTTTCAGCCTCTCTGACCGCCAACAGCAGCTCTCTGCAGCTCTCACACACACACACACACACACACACGGTGAGTACCCCAACACACACACACACACACGGTGAGTACCCCAACACACACACACACACACACACACACACACGGTGAGTACCCCAACACACACACACACACGTGGCTTCTTTTGACAATAACAACGAAAGATCACATTTGACAGAAAAACAATTCCTTGTGGTTTTATATAATATAATAATTATACTTATACTTATATTATATTATTATATAAAACCACAAGGAATTGTTTTTCTTTTTCAAAGTGTTACAACCGTGTTTAAAATGTTTCATTGTCTATTTTAAAATGTTTCATTGTCTATTCTTAAATGTTTCATTTTAAAATGTTTTATTGTCTATTTTAAAATGTTTTATTGTCTATTTTAAAATGTTTCATTGTCTATTCTTAAATGTTTCATTTTAAAATGTTTTATTGTCTATTTTAAAATGTTTCATTGTCTATTCTTAAATGTTTCATTTTAAAATGTTTTATTGTCCATTTAAAAATGTTTCATTGTCTATTTTGTGTATTATAAAAGTGTTTATTTATTCTTTTGTAGCTATACATTGTGTTAACTAAGGCTGCAACTAATGATTAATGCAACTAATGATTAATTTTTTGATAAATTGATGAAGCGTTTTGTCTATAAAATTTCAGAATGGTGAAACTTGATTTATATTTCCTAAATCACAAGTGGACGACTTCCTGTTCATTTTGTCTGACCGAGTGTTTGAAATCAAAAACATAATCATCTGACTGCAAAGAAAGAACAGAAAATCCTCACAAATGAGAGATAACAATAGTTAATAATTTCAAAAGATTATCAAAATCGTTGCTGATAAAGTTTGTTTTTTTCCTTCAGGTAAAATGTACATTTCATGTTAACCGACTTCGTGTTCCCACTCGACTTGTTCCGGTCGACTGTTTTGAACTAAAAGTCTCGGGTGCATTGATTATTATTACCAAATGACATCTTGTGATATTTATTTTACACGCGTGTGAAATAGTTCTGTTTGGATTTAACATGCCGGTCACAGAAAGTGTAAATGTTTTTCTTATTTCAGCTCAGACTCAAAAAAAAAGAAATTAAAAAAAAAAAAGAGTCGTAGCGTGTAAGAAGCAAAACCCCGAACAATTAAAATGTTTTTTTATATCTGAATGTAATTCAGTTCGTGGGTCTGAAGGAAAGCGGTTCATCTAAAAACACTTTTCTCTCAAACAGGTTTTCATGGCTTCAAACAGTCTGTTCAGCAGCACCAGCCCGATGCTGTACTGGGGTGAGTCTCCGTGTGTGTGTGAGTGTGTGTGTGTGAGTCTCCGTGTGTGTGTGAGTGTGTGTGTGTGTGAGTCTCCGTGTGTGTGTGAGTGTGTGAGTCTCCGTGTGTGTGTGAGTGTGTGAGTCTCCGTGTGTGTGTGAGTGTGTGTGTGTCAGTGTGAGTGTGTGAGTGTGAGTGTGAGTGTGAGAGTCTCCGTGTGTGTGTGAGTGTGTCAGTGTGAGTGAGTGAGTGAGTGTGTGAGTGTGAGTCTCCGTGTGAGTGTGAGTGTGTGAGTCTCCGTGTGTGTGTGAGTGTGTGTGTGTCAGTGTGAGTGAGTGAGTGAGTGTGTGAGTGTGAGTCTCCGTGTGAGTGTGTGAGTGAGTGAGTGTGTGAGTGTGAGTCTCCGTGTGAGTGAGTGAGTGAGTGAGTGTGTGAGTGTGAGTCTTCGTGTGAGTGTGTGAGTGAGTGAGTGTGTGAGTGTGAGTCTCCGTGTGAGTGAGTGAGTGTGTGTGTGTTTGAGTGTGAGTCTCCGTGTGAGTGAGTGAGTGAGTGAGAGTGAGTGAGTGAGTGAGTGAGTGAGTGAGTGAGTGAGTGAGTGAGTGAGTGAGTGAGTGAGTGAGTGAGTGAGTCTCACATCATGCTCTGTAACTCCGGGATGAAACTGGTCCTGGAAGCCGGCCGCTCTTTGGAGCCGGAGGCTGCAGAGCCGGCCATGGGGCTGCTCATAACCGCCTGGTGACACCAAGAAACACAGCTGCATTGAACCAGGAACTCCAAATGCAGACGGCATGCTGTATTATATATATTATATAATCACTTACATTACAAGGGTCCCGGTCTTTAAAGTTTGTAACACATTTTCTTGCAGGTGAAAGTATATTATAGTAAAATACTAATTAAATAGCGTAGAAATTAAGGATCACGGTGCTTAACTTTAAACGTCTCCCCTCCCAAAACACAAATACATGACGTCACCGATCGAAATATGGTCCGTGACGCAACACGCGAGCATCCCCTTTAAAAAACACAAGCCAGCCGCCACGAGCCTAAAAATAACAAGATAGCAGAACAGATCTGAGGCGAATGCACACGCACGCGCGCACACACACGCACACACACGCACATAGGGGACAGGTGGTGTGACCGCAGTAACTTCCCCTCCGGCAGTAGAATCTGAATGATAATACAGCGCAGTTCCCTCCTATTCAAACACTGCGGTGGATACAACACAATGCAGACGAGGGGGCACTGAAAACGTGCATGCACGAGGAAGAGGAGGAGGAAGAGGAGGAGGAGGAGGAGGGAGAGAGAGACAGAAAAGGTGGACAAATAGTTATAAATGTTCACCTGAGTCGTTCAGGAGAAACGTTGTCGCTGCTCCTGTTGACGCTTTCAGAGTTGTGTTTTTTTTTTTTTCCGTCGCTATTTTATGACGTAATTGAACGAGGACGCGCGGCGTTTTGGGAGTTGTAGTTTTCTACACTTCCTGGTCGAAAACGTCTTCTTTACTCTGTCAAAAAAAAAAAGTTGTTTTTAGTGGCAGAGTGTTGTTCTGTTTATTAAAAAAAAATAGTAAGCCTTCACATTTGCGTCATATTTTCTGAAAAGCATTGAGTCCAGCAGCTAAAATCAATAGTGAACAAGGGAAACAATCTTTTTATATACAAAACACGGCAAACATACTGGCTCATAATAAATACATAACAGCAACTTGATTCACCTTTGCGGTACACATCAGTGCTTGATTAATTGAATAGTGCAGCTATATATGGGGTCAGATCAGTCTCAATAAATGCAAATGTACACACAAAGATTCACAAATGCGCACAGAACAATTCACAAATATGTTCGATTTACATATATATATATATATATATATATATATATATAAATATATATATATATATATTTATATATATATATATATATTTATATATATATTTGTATTTATAAATATATATATATATATATATATATATATATGCCAGCGTATATATTTTTATATATATTTATTTATATATATATTTGTATATATATATATATATATATTTGTATATATATATATAGTCTGCCAGCGTATATATTTATATATATATATATATATATATATATATATATATATATATATATATATATATACGCTGCCAGCGTTACAGTCTCTGTCTCTTGTATACAGTATATATAAAATATTAAAATAATGGCCAGAATTTCAAAGGATTGATCTCTCCGTTGCTCCTTCTCAGATCCGGTGGTGAAGCGTCCGCCGACACCATCGCCCACCAACCGCCAACAGGACGACCAGGAGGGGAGGCCCCGCCAGCAGCGCAGCACAGCGCCACCCAGAGGCCTTGTGCAGACCGACAGCCCAAACTTCCTCTGCAGCAGCCTGCCGCAGCACTGGAGGTGTAACAAGACGCTGCCGAGAACCTTCACTGTGAGGAGGCGTCTGTCTGTCAATCTGTCAATCAATCTAATGTCAAAGGTCATCAAAGGTCATCAAAGATGCTGTGGTTTTTCTCGGACTAACCCTCCCTCCGTCCTCCAGGTGGTTGCCCTGTGCAACGACGTGCCGGACGGCGTGGTCGTCGCAGTGATGGCCGGCAACGACGACAACTGCAGCGCCGAGCTGCGCAACGCCACCGCCACGATGAAGCAAGGCCACGCCCACTTCAACGACCTGCGCTTCATAGGCCGCAGCGGGAGAGGTAGAGTGTGCTCTCTATACTGAGTCACGGTAATAAACAGGGACATGCACTATCGCTTCAGAGGGGCTCAACAGTCTTAAAGTTAGAAGGATATGGACTGTATATATCTTGCATTTCATATCCACTGTTTATACTGTTTATACTGTCTATATATTGGTACACTACTCATGCTGTTATTTATTTTAGTATGGACAATAAAGTTGAATCTAATCTGATCTGATAAACAGACCAGTCAAGTTTATTTATATAACCAAAATACAAAGTTTGTCTCAGAGGGCCATTTTAAAAATATATGACAAACTCTATCCTCAGTTTGAAAAAAATAAATAATAATAATAATAATAATAAACAAATAATTAAAGTATGTAACATTGGTTTGTTGTTCACTTAAATTACTTTCCTTATTTTTTATTTAATATTATTTTTTTTCAGGCAAGAGCTTCACTCTTTCCATCAACGTGCTGACGTCGCCGCCTCAGATCGCCACCGTGCACCGAGCCATCAAGGTCACCGTGGACGGACAGCGGCTGCCGAGACGTTAGTGACAACACGGGGGTTCGATCCCAAAAGCTGTCGGTCAGACTCACGCTCACTCCCTCTCACTCCCTCCCTCTCACTCCCTTCTGCTCGTCTTCCAGGACAGAGGCAGAAGGAGGGCAAGTCGGGAGTTTTCCGGTTGCCGAGCAGCAGCACTTCATCATCAGGTACGTTGTTTAAAAAGCCTGAAAAAAAAGCCTAATTATATTAAAGTTTGAAGCCGGCGACATCAAACTGTGTGCAACAGGTGTGTCTTGTAATATGTATTATCCACACTATGATGTGACATTCATTTTTCTTTTAATTTAAAAAAATGTTTCTTTTACATTTGTATTTTATTTTTTACATTTTCATTTTCTTTATTATTTAAATTCTTAAATGTAATGTGCCCTGCTTTTTCATATTTTATTTTATTGTATTGTATATTTGTAATAAATGTTTCCCCCTGGGGATGAAAAAAGTAAAATCTAATCTAATCCAATGATGAAACTGTATTATGATTCATGCTGCAGTAACTTTCACACCAATAATAATGCCACGATATAATTATTGGGGTATTTAATCGACAAGGTGATTCATTAATATAGTAAAATGTAAAATATTTCCATCTAAAATGGAGTCAAAATTGTTGTTGTTGTTGTTGTTGTTGTTGTTTGTCTTCAGACTGTAGATCATATCCCTCCTCTCGGTGGACCTGTGAGCCGTCGTTCCTGGGCCAGGTGACCTCGCTGGCTTCCCCCTTCACTACAACTCCCAGAATGCACCACCTGCCCGCCCTCTCCTACTCCACCCAGCCCACAGCGTACGGCTCCTTCATGTCCTCTGCTCCTCCCCCCCCTCCGCTGAGCCACAGTGGTCCGTTCCAGCCGGGCAACTTCTACTACGGACCGAACCAATCGCTCCAAACCATGGGGGAGGACCGCAACGTCGTCGCATCTCTGGCCAATTACATCGAAGGGGCGTGTCTCTCGATAAGAGGGGAGGAGCCTGTCTGGAGGCCTTATTGATGAGCGGATGTTTTTATACATCATCTTTAGATTACAATATTTTTGCGAGTTTGTTTGCCGTGATTTTGATATTCTTATTTATTGCATTGTTGCGGAAATATTCATTTATTATATTATTATTTCTGATTATTGTTCAATAATTATTTAATAATATACATTTGTTTAAACAATAAATTAACATTGTAAGACATTGTTTATTCCTTTCTGAGGTGTTGTGGATTAAAAAGAATGAAGTTGCGGTAAATGAAAATACCCAATTAAAGTACTAAAGTACAAGTACCTTTAATCTGAATATAAGTAGTACAGTATGTTTTAAACAATATGACTCATGTATATTTTTATTAATCCAGATACTTAAACTCGCTTGAGGAAGATAAGGCATTAAAATAAATGTTTAGTCAGCTTTATTTATTAATTTATCTGCACAAGGTGTGTTATTATCTGATGATAACGTGATGATATAAGCGAAGATTTGACATGTTTTGACAGATTCTTCTTGGTGGTGCATTCAATGACATATAATTCATATTATTTTATATTATTATTATGTTCAAATGTAATAAAAGCCTTTACGTCGAATTGTGTTGCAGGATATTCAATCACGCTGCATTCTGCTGTTTGCAAAAATGAACAAATAGTGTATTTATGAAGTCATTTTATTACAGTTTAAGGAGACTAATGATTAGTGGAGTACAGCAGCAGCTCAGTGGTGACTGTCCTCCTGCAGAGCGTTGAGGTCAGCCACTCTCCTGCTCCACTCCTCTTCTGTCACTTCTTCTTCTGCTCCTTCCTTAACGTCCTCCTCCACCTGACGCTCCCCTAAAAACACACATCATCATGGTACACAACATTTTTTAAAAGAAAAACACACACCAGCTGAATAAAAAGAGCATATAATCCACACATATTCTATCCAAACAAGCTTGTTATTATTATAATAAATAAACACATTGTGAACTCAGCGGTGTGTGTGTGTGTGTGTGTGTGTGTGTGTGTCCTCACCATTGCAGGTCAGAGCGGTGCAGACCCAGTTCCCACAAGCGCACACACACTTGTTGCACTCCATCCGAGTCTCAGCTCCGTCCTCGAGCACTTCATCCTCCAGAGCGCACTCTTCACGCGGGGGAAGAAAAACACCACTATGATTCTGTCTGGGTTTATTTACTTTTGAATGTCTTATTATTGGCATTTAAAAAAAACTTTTCTAACGGGACGTTGGACTCTTTCTGTGTGTTTACTTCTCTGCTGTGGACGGTAGGCGGCGGTGAGACAGTTGATGAACTCCGTTAAACTCAGCTTCCAGTCTGCGTTTTCATCCGACAGCTCAATCAGAGCATCAACACACAGAGACCTGAGACACAGACGTTGACATTAACTATGGATTTTAATAGGTTTTTAGATGGAAAATCAGATTTAAAACATAGAAGTCAAACTTGCATTTAAATTATTGATAAATGACGATATTTCTTTTTTTAACCAGATCAGAAGAGGCCATAGTTTTCTCAGTTCCTTAAGAGCACTCAACATTTAAAAGTACATAATAAGTAAGTATAAATAAGTATGACCTGGGGAAAAGCACTCAAGGTACCAAGAGTAAAAGTTATCTTGCATCCCTCAAGATCCAGAAAAATTATTTATATATATTTTTATTGTATGCACAATCTTTTTTTTGGAGACTTCAGGGGCTCAATTTACAACTTTAACATTCTTATACACAATGAGCACGTCACAAAACTCCAACCTGAGCAGATATTTCCAGTCGGTTTTCGTGGGGCTTGACAATGAATAATTTTTAATACGTTGATCGTGCGTTTTGTGTA
>NC_046980.1:3055497-3057997 GCF_009769545.1 Cyclopterus lumpus | reverse complement strand
AGATTTATGTGTTGTTTTATTTAGTTAATGTCATTACAATGTGTCTGTTTGTTCGTATTGTTTTTACGTAAAATAAAGGTTTTGTAAAAATCAATCTCTCTCTCTTTCTCTCTTTCTCTCTCTCTCTCTCTCTCTCTCTCTCTGGTGTGACAGTCAGCTGTGAGTCAGAAGATAAATCCCTTCAGATAAACCCACCCGCCTGGTGTGCACCATAACACCAATGGTGTGTGTGTGTGTGTGTGTGTGGGGGCTCTTTTAAGGAAAGGTATGTTATGAGCTTAATGCAAGATGATAACAGAGATGTGATACATGTAAAGACACACGTATATGTGCACACACACACACACACACGCACGCACACACACGCACGCACACACACACACACACACACACACAAGTTGAGCTAAAAATCTGCTCACACTCGCTTCTTCTTGTCTCTGCATCCTTGAATCTCTCTAGTTCCTTCAGAACAGAACAAGACTCCTTATTAGTCCAGGGCTTCAACAACAACAAGCATGCATGTAAACACTCACACACACATACACACACACACACACACACGCACGCACACACACACACACACACACACACTGCAACATAATTCTTAAAAATCAAATCATGTTTTCATAGTTTTTTGAGAAACTAGCACGAGAACGTCAGAAGAAAATAAATTAAAAAATAGATAAATAAATAAATATATTTTAAAAATGCGCTTGCCGGAGTTCCTTCAGGCCTCCCTCCAAAGCCACTCCCCCAAAATGATCATTATGAACGTAAACAACAAACATGGCTATTAATAGTAAACTTCACGTTTTTAGGATGCATAGTTGTTGTGTATTTTTGTGTGTGGTCGTATCTGCCGGTGGCAAAGCAACGCAATCTGAGTCTGCAGAACGCCTTATGATATACTTCATAAACCACGGAAAAACAACAACGCAAAACCCTACATTTGCATGTTCGCAATTTAAACCCCGAAACCATTTAAAGTAAAACTCTCAGCCGAGGCAAATATTAAATATGTTTAACACACAATTAACCAGAAAATTAAAGTCAATCAAATTTGGTGGATCTAAACTCTCCAAATTTACCTCCGGATGGCAAACAGAGTTTCATTGTGACGGTTTCATAAGTTGGGCACAAGTTATTTTCACCGTAAGCAGTTTGGAACAAGATTCCTTCTAAAAGCAGTCCTGTGATGTCATGCAGACTTTGCGAGAAGCATAAAATGTTGTTTAAAAGTTCCACTTTGATGGAAAAAGTCACAAGTTGAAAGAAAAAAGTAGTTAAAAATGAATAAATGATCTGAATCTTACGATGAATCTGTAGTTTCGTTGTCCTCAATTCACGCCAGAGGACGGTCACTCTGCTCCTTCTAATTATTTGTGGCTAATTATGAGACATGCTTTCCAAATTTCACAAAAGCTGAGTAGCATAAAGTAGCTGAAATATTCTTCAATATCTTTGCACTGCTCTCAGGTTATCTCCCCCCCCCTCTCTGGTTCCCTTTAAGGTAGCTCTCTAAGGTCAGCTCTGTTGCCGTAGTTAGCACTGTTAGCACCGTTAGCACCGTTAGCGCCGTTGAGAGGTCGTTGAGAGTCAATTGAAACTAGCAGCGTGAATCCAGTTGTTAGGGACACAATTCCATCACATTTGAAAGAAATGTAGTTTATGTCTTGTCGTGTCACATGGTGTAACCACATGAAACGAGGGGAACTCTGGAATATTAGATATCACCTATAATACTAGTGGCGTCTGTTTCTAAATGCAGTTTCGCTATACTGAAAGCTCTTCTTAAAAGTGCTATGGCTTTTACAGCTACCTTTCCGTAAAAAAAAGAAGGTATATACTGGTTTTGATCGTCTTTTAATGTGATCTATATATCATCAATAACGTTTTTGGGGAATGCTCAAGCTCTAGGTATGAAAAAAACACGTACACGTACAGTACGTATACGCTATCTATACTACTGACCACATTTTCCAAAGTGATGGAAGAAGCCCGGAGCGTCGCAATCGCTCACAATAAGTAACCCCTCTGTCACCTGCAGTTGAACAATGGCCGTCACTTTAGCATTTCAGATTAAACAATGATGCTGAAGGACTCTCTCGTTAATCCAGTTGTTTGGGACACAATTCCATGAAACCCTGTAAACATACCTGTTTAAACCCTTGTGTTCTATCTCTAAGACTGGGGTCTTCTGAGTAGTAAGAGCATCCTTCTGACGTCTCTGAGGCATCCACAGTTGTGTTGTTACGTCACGAGCACGGGTGTCAAACTAATTTTCACGGTGGGCCACATCAACATCATGGCTGCCCTCAAAGTTCAGAATATCACAGTATACACGAACAAAACTAGTTATAAATATTCCCTTTTACAGTCAATTAAAAAACCAAAATGTATTTTAAGGACACGAGGCAATACAACATACATATCTATTCAGTAACTTCAGACTCAAAACCTCAGAAGATGTAATTTATGGCTCGCTCACATAACCTATGAC
>NC_046980.1:3005497-3050497 GCF_009769545.1 Cyclopterus lumpus | reverse complement strand
ATATGAATCGAAAATGAAGCTAAACTAAGACATGGGCACAGACGTTTTTTTTTAATGGGGCCAGGAACGACCAGAGAGAGGGTCAGAGGGTCGAGATAATACGTTAAACACTCACACACACACACACACACACACACACACGCTAACCATCAACACACTAACTAACAAGCGCAAACGATATTCTTCCATTTTATTACTGCTCAAAGTTTCCATCCAAGTTTAGTGCAAATTTATAGACAAATGTTCAGAAAATTGGCGAAAATAAATAAATAATATAAATAAACGTTAAAAATAAATTGCTGCTTTTATATTGGGAGAAAAACATGGGGAAATATATGTTTGCTTCATGTTTGCAGGATATTAAAACATCATAACTGCTCCACGCAGATCTGGGGCCAGTTTCCTGATAAGAGTTTGCCTTTACAAACTGGGTGAAAGTAACAAAACACTTTGCCCCCCACCCCCCCCCCCCCCCCCCCCCCCTCAGCACCAAAGGATGAGCATACTCATTCGACTGCAGACTGTGCCTCTGCTCTCCGCTCTCGTGCCTCCATCCTCATCCACCTCATATAGGGCAGAGACACTCAGAACTTGATCCCCTGCAGCTGAGCCTAACCACGCCCCAGCCACCACAGGGCCGTTTTAGGATACACTGAGCTCCTCTCTCCTCCCCTCTCTCTCTCCTTTACATCTCTTCATTGCACATCACTAACTCTACTTCTTCCCCGGAGTCTTTGTGCCTTCTCGCCTCATGGACCTGGTTGTGTCTGACGCTGGTCCTGGGTCCTGACTCCTTGCCCCTGCTTGTTTGTGCTTTCTGCTCCTCAGGTGAATTCAAATAAATAAAAAAGGTCTGTGCTGAGCTGTCATGGCAGACTGGAGCCTGCTGGGAAACTTCCTGGAGGAAGTGCAGGAGCACTCTACATCTGTTGGCAAGGTTACAACACACACACACACACACACACACACACACCTTTTGGAGCATTTTCAGATGTTGACGCAGACATTAATACACAAAAGGGTCCCGATTATGATCGTTATTTCTATCTGTACCCTGTTTCAGGGGTTCTCATACATCTTTCTCTGCTGTCTTTCGGCCTCACAGGTGTGGCTGACCATCCTGTTTATCTTTCGTATCCTGGTGCTCGGGACGGCGGCTAAGTCGTCGTGGGGCGACGAGCAGGAAGATTTTAACTGCGACACCGAGCAGCCGGGCTGCGAGAACGTCTGCTACGACCAAGCCTTCCCGATAGCTCACATACGATACTGGGTAACAAACTAATGTCACGTGACTTCACGATCTCCCACGCAGCATGAAAAACTGAATTATTCTTGTTGTTGTTTGTAACGTCCACCTCTGATACTGCCCAATGTGGGTTTTTGTCAGGTTTTGTACTTTTTCTGTACTTTTTTTGTTCATGATTTTGTGGTGTGTTAATAATTGCATTAATTATTATAGCTACGAATGCTCCAAGAGAACAGCCTGCAATATTAGATGTTTACGTCACCGACGCCCTTCGTCCCCAAACTCAGCATCTTCGTGTCGGGAATCTTTCTCCATGTTGCATTCAAAGAAACTCCAATTTTTTTTTTACACGTAACAGTTTTAATTTCCCAACTTGCACCAGCATCGCACGACTGTAAGTTCAGGTGGAAACCTCTGCACGGGGAGTTTCACACTAAAAGAGAGACACATCCTCCTCTAATTTGAAACATGTGAGACCAAAAGACCTGGAAGTGTCCTGGAAGTTGGAGCTTGGACATCAGAAAAAAACGTACAAATGTCAGATTTCCGACAAGGATTGTTTGTCAAACCTCACCAACCCCGACCTTAAAATCCAAGATGGCTGCTCCGTGCATTTACAGTAAAAACGCTGTCGTAATACGCTGTTTATTAGTGCTTCTTTCTTAGTTTTGTCTCGTCATACACACAGTGCCGCCCAGCTTCTTGTAGACGTGTTGCCGTAATGTGTTGTTATCGACTGGTATTGCTAGTAAACGCTAAAACTGGTCGCAAAGTTTTTTGACTTGGGTGTGACGTCATCACCAGCTTCTTATTCTGGAAGTGGAACGCAGCAGAACAAAAGAACAAAACCAATTGGCAAGACAGTTATCATCTCTGAGTGTGGACACAATCAAATAAGGATGTTAAGTAGTTTAAAATTGAAGATTTTAACCATCACCAACCGTTAATTCAAATGTTGTTGTTTTATTATTATAAATCTGGCTGATCTCCTCGCAGGTGCTCCAGATCGTGTTCGTGTCCACTCCCAGTTTGATCTACATGGGCCACGCCATGCACACCGTCCGCAGAGAGAAGAGGAGGAGCAGAGAGGAGGAGGAGGAGGACGGAGAAGGGGGAGAGAGTGAGGAGGACCCAGGAGGGGGTGAAGGAGAGAGAGGAAGAGAGAAACACGGGAGGAAAGGAGAGAAGGGCAGAGGAAAGGAGGAAAAACCAGAATTGGCAGGTCGAGTCCGTCTGAGGGGAGCGCTGCTGCAGACGTACATCATGAGTATACTGCTACGAAGCATCATGGAGGTACATGACACTGGTACTCACAGACCATTAAGCAGGAATGGGGATGTCCAGGGGTTGTAACAATGGCCTCCTGTGGAGTGCCATGGACATTTCTTCCAACACTGAACCTTTAGAACCCCTGATCTTCTTGCTCAGTGATTTCCCCATGATTACAATCGTTATTACAAAAATATTTGTTTTGTAAATATAGTCAGTTTTATTCTGTTAATTGTCAATACTTTCTTGCCATCGTTTTAAAACCATCGATGTGTCAATGACATCTTGTTAAATCAGAATCCATTAAAGTATGTCCCACTAATCAATCTATTGCACTATAGACAATTCTAGCTGCTATGTGCAGAACATATATTTAACTAAATAGAGACAGTTGAAAAAAATTTTTTTTTTTTTATTTGAAGTAAAAATGAAAATATTCAGCACAATTTTCACAATCGGACCACGCCGGGTCATTTCTTAACTTTTTTAATTTTTTTAAATTAGACCTAAGTAGGACTCGCTCCAACAATTTTCTTCGAACTTTGATTTACTGTCTGGACCGTCTTTCAATTATTCAAATAAATCAATAACATATATTCTTTTTCATGCAGTATTCAGTCAATAATTATACCTGTCACAAAAAGCTTCCAACTAATAAGGAATTTTATTAAAAAGGCTCCATATATGAGCTCATTTAGAATTCTTGCTTAATATATATACATATATCTATATATACATATACAAAGATTCTAATAATAATATTTATAAATTATACAAATTGACAAGATTTTTGTTTTGGAAATATGCAATACTTTTTTTTTATGACATGAAAATGGCCAACGCGACCGCGAGCACTTCACTTCCAAGAAGACCGGACCCACTAAAATCTCTCCACCAAGACCCGTTTGAGAGAAGAAGAACAACCGGACTCAAGACTACAGACTGACTGTAAGGGAAGCAGCACAGGAAGCTTCTGTAGAGACCGCTACACCCAGAAGGTTCGGCTAGCTGGATGCTAACGTGCTAATGACGTATTTAGCTTCATAAATCAACGGGGAGGGATCCAGCATTGACAGATACGGGAGTAAGTGACATGAAGCACTTGTCGGAAAAATTAAGAAAACATGAGAACACCAGGACACACATGACGTCGCTAACAGCTGGACGCAGACACAGGATGGAGGTGAAGAAACACAATGAGGAGGTGGAGAAAAACAGGCACAATTTAACCCTAACGAGGTTCATAGGTCCATTTTAATATAGAAACATGTTCTATTTTATATATATATATATATGTGATTTATATTATTCACTATTTATATTCTATTATAATATATTTATGTTGTATATTTATATTATATGGTATTTACATATCATATTATACTGAATATTATTATATGATATATATATATATATTAACATACTGAATTGTATGAATAAGATGTCCTTATTATGTCAGTGTTGGAATAAATGTATGTTTGATACTTTTTTTGCATTGAATCATCATGGGATGTTTGCTGAAATTGATTGGATGGCCCTACCAAAAACAAATTTACGCCATCCGCCACTGCAACTAATTCATTAGTTGCATCACCAATTCTGTTACAGTCAAATCAGAATTAAAAGCATATCACAGTTTATACTAGCGGGGTTCAATAAATGATTTACTGAGTGCAACTTCTATTCTACGGTTACAGGGCGTCCCGAGAATACCTCCGTCACGGACGCACAGACCGAAACCATGCAGTAGATTTTAAAATGAGGCTTTCTGCTCACCTTTTCGTAAACGTCTTGGATCGGTCCGTCAGTGAGACTGGAGGCCGCCTCGCTTCAGGCCTGGTTCCCCTGAACCCCTCCTTCCTTTTGCTGGGCTCGCCAACACGTCGTGGATATTTCGAAATTGATTCTTATTACAAACTTGAAGCTAGATAAACTCAGTTTACTTCTTCCTATCCGACAAAGTGTGAGTCTCCATGTGAACTCACTCCTGGACTTCAGCAATCGACTCCCCACAGAACACGAGAGAGGCTGGATCAAAGTGCAGTTCACTGTAGATTTCATTGGCAGAAACAAAAGAGTTGAGTCTCCGGTTCATCGAGATGGTATGACAAAAACAACATGCTGACTGTGATTGTACCTCCATGCAGGTGGTGTTTCTGATTCTCCAGTACTTCATGTATGGAGTCTTCCTCAATCCTCTGTATGTCTGCAAGGTAAGACCAGACATCTAATTTCGTTCTAACGCATAAAACATGATATTCAGGCCACACAGTCATATTCTCTCTCTCTCTCAGGCCTGGCCGTGTCCACATCCGGTGAACTGCTACGTCTCCAGGCCGACAGAGAAAAACGTCTTCATCGTGTTCATGATGACGGTGTCCGCCGTCTCTCTGGCCCTCAGCGTGCTCGAGCTGCATCACCTGGCGTGGAGACACTGCTGCAGGTACCTCTGCGTTTGAGCTTCAGAGAAACACCTAAAGATACCTTTTAATCAAACTGCATAATAGAAAACCTTACTGCTATTTTCAGGTGCATTTAGTACAATATCTAAAATGGCACAATGTGTGCGTTTGTTGAGTTATTTCAGGTCTAGAGAAATTAAAACTAAAACAAAAAGACACTGTTGGATGTCATCAGTGGTGGAAATTACAACTGTACTCAATAACTGTACTTATGTACTATTTTGAGGTACTTGAGTAATTGCATTTTCTGCTACTTTGTACTTTGTACAAATATTGCACTTTTTATTCCACTCTAGTGATTTTGAAAAGCTTTAGTTACAAAAATATAATCAACCAATAAATTATGATCAAAATTATGATCAAACAGTTTCAGGATTTCCAAAGATTTAGTTTTCCTGGTTTTGTATACTAGCATTTCGACAGGTTTCTTTTTCTATTTAACGAGGAGATCTGGCTACAAAAGATTATTCTGTAGCTTTGAAGCCGATCTTCCCTTTTTATTTATCGGACAACGTTACAGTTACAGCTGGTCGCCTGCTCGACTGCATCCAGCATGTCCATCTCGTGGACTTTGAGGTTTGAGTTTTACAGAAACAAAACGTTCTCAGTAGTCATTTAAAAGTCTTAACAGAACCGTGATACAGATGAATAAACGTTAAGAATCCAAAAGCTCATTTTCAAACACATGTGAAACAAATGCAACCTTTTTAATCAAAGAGGAGAAACCAACAGTAGGGGTGATGGATACACACTTTTTTTAGAGTGGAAGGGGAACTCTTCAGATTTGACAGATAAAAGTCAGTTTACTCACCATGAGACGCACCAATTCAGTGGAGACGGAAGTTATTGATGTCTGTCGCTTTGATGGAGACTTTTAAAGTCAGGGGAATTAAATCTGATGAGGTTATCAGGGTTATGTTGGTCTGCAAACGTTCACATTTATAACAGAAAGCCTGTGTTTCAAGCTGGGGGCACTAAGATGGAAAGATATGGGTATTATTCAGGCAAACAGGGGCTAACAAAGGACTCTGTAGTTCAGAGAGTCAGGATGCATCTGACGAGAATCCACATATTAGTCTTGTGAATTAAACCAAGCTCTTTCAACAACTTAAGGCCATTTTGAGCCTTCAGTGACTCATTTATTTCCTGGAACTGAACATAAAGGTAAAAATCCTGAAGAACTGAAATGTGCCTTTCTGGCAATGAAAAGACAACTTTGAGTAAATGAAGGTTCTTCAAGACATTATTTCACAGCCCTAACCCCAGATTTAAAATCAAGCATAGCTCTTTTGCACGATTAAAAACTAATCTTCAAGTTTAAAGCTAAGAAATGTAGCCGCAGCTTTGTAAAACTCAACTGGTTTAAAAAAGTGTGTTCCTTCATTTTCTTTGACGAACTTGATTATTTTGCCCAATCCATCTCAAACATGTTGAAAGTTTAAACCTCCTCAAGTGTTAGTTTGAAGTTAATACTTGATCTCAGTTTTAATTTAATTAAGATTTAGAGTCAAAACTAAACTATAGTTTGAAGAACATCTTTATTTTAAGAAAGGTTTTGTGCAATATAATTTAAAGTGAAACCAATGATTCCATCGTTGTTGGTGCCCTTTTAATAATTATAACTATTCACGGTGAGATGTTAACCGTCTAAATCTCTTCGTTGCAGGCGACACTTTTTAAGGGCGAAGGCCGTCGCTCCGGCTAACGCGCCGCTGGCTCGCCGGCTCTCTCTGGCTCCTCCCCCGCCGTCGACCCCACAGCCGAACTCCAGCCAGTGTGTGATCGGAGAGATGAACGGCGGCCCGGACGGCGGCGGGCTGGGTCACAAGGACAAACGGAGATTCAGCAGAACGAGGAGAACGAAGAGCCGGACGAGAGCCGACGACCTCTCCGTTTAGAGAGAAGGCAGAAAACGTAACTACACACACACCTGCTGAACAAACGGAGACACATTTGATGCGTGAACGCGTGCACGTAACGCACATTTAAAGCAGCAGGACTTCACATTTAGCGGCAGCGCTAACTCTCTGAATGGAAGATCTGTTCCGACGATATCTTGAACAAAAACCGATTAGCATTTAAATGGCACTTACTTTCTGGTTGTTCTGAGTTTGTACTCATGTTTGAATGCACGTATTAGGTTTATGTCAAATTAATTGTTTGGGTTAAAAAGCTACGGAAGTTACGAGAATGATTAAATCAGAGTTGACCTTGTGTTTCCTGGATCAAAGACCAGAAAGCAGATGTACAGATTTACATCTTGCATTTACATTTGCATCGTTATCTTTTGAGGAAAGGGCATGAACAGAAACCAATAAGCAGTATTCGGCTGTTGTTTGTTTACTCGTTTACAGATTTACACAGAACATCACACAATATCTCAAGTTGGTCTCTGCACTGTAATATTCCAAAAAAAGTATTGATTTGATCTTGAATTTAATTTTAAGAGCAGCATATAAAGAAATTATTTGTGTAATATGCGGACACACCAGAAAAAGACTGTAGTGTCAAACATTACGTTAGTTATTTTTGATAGAAAAGAAATTTTCTGGTCTAGACGCACAGATTTTGCGTAACAAGTTCAAAACTATGATACATATATACGATTGTTATGGAATATGTATGTAAGGTGAGCTAGAGGTGAACACTGGGCTCTCATTACATTCCACTCTGAGGTTACCAAATACTTCACTTAAGCTGTTGCTTAACCTTTTGAAAACCAACCTATTTTTTTAGGTTTCTGCTCAAAATAACATACCCAAACTAAAAAAAGGGTGTATCTCAGCAACCACAAAGGCTATTTAAATAATGTTGGTGTTATAATAAAGGCAAACCAATCTGTGCTTTTGTTCAGATGTGTAAATATTTGTATATTTGTTACTGGTCAAGAGTAAATAAAGATGAAAGAAAGCAAAAGTAGAATTTTCAGGATGATTATCTCTTGGAAGGATGCACAGAAACAGCAGAGCACATCAGAGATCAGAGCACATCAGAGATCAGAGCACACTATGTGAACAGTCTCTCTGCAAAGTTTGACTTTGAAAAAGTAAAGCAGAACAAAGTTAGAGAGGTTTTAGTACAGATTAATTAGGCGAAATGGGCATTTGGGCCATTTGAATTTTCTCATGTACCAAACCATATATTTCCCTTGTATATTACTTATGGTGTTCAATACATCAAATACAGCAGTCTTTGTTGATTAGAAGCAGAACAATGATTTTTTTTCCCCTAAAAAAGCCAAAGATAAGCAACATTTGTGACTGTAAAACGATAAAGCGGCTCATATCTCAGTGATGCTTTGGTGCTGAAGGATTCTCTAAAGATATTTAGAATCTGTGGTAAATCCTCTTGCTCTTTGCTATCTGTCTTTTTCGGATAGCATCGAGCTACGGGTCGCTAGTTCCGGAAACGTGCTGAGTGGGCTCACTCCTGACAAAATGATGATTATATTTTAATATTTCTTTCAGTTGCAGATCACTCTGACGGACTTGCGGTTGCTGCAACTTGAAGCAAATTTTCTTTCCAAAAAAGACGATTCATGACTTCTGAAGACGGGGAAACGACTGAAGGTCAAACGGTTGGACCTCCTTGATAGTTCAGCGCCAATTAGAAGTTAGGATGATGCATACGAACCTGTGACGAAATCTGTGTATGTAAGGGCCGGGCTTCCGAGTAAGAGTTGTTGTGACTCGCCTGGCATTGCAATCTCAGTGCTGGTACTTTGCTTGTGATCAGAGAAATAAATCTACCAGAACGAGAGAAGTTGTTGGTTGAATTCTTCCTAAAGCTCCACCAGTCATACAAATTTGATTCACGCTTACAACGTGGAAAGTCAATATGGCAAACCACTAATTTTAGTAGTTGGATTAAAAATGTTAAACAAGTATTAAAGTACACGTGTAACAAAGTTTTATAAGTGATGCATTCACACAAAAAACACAGTAACACAAAAAAAGGCTGTTAGGTAAAAACAATTATGTGGATGGTGGCCCCCTCTTGTGGTAGAATATATTACTACAGTACTAAAAAAAACACGTGACAAGCGTGGTCACGGCGTGGTATTTAGGAGCAAAATATTTACCTTGTGACTTGTTTCCCGACATTTAGACGTCCAGTTGGCCGTTGGAGGGATGACACTTTGTGACAAAGAAGTAGCTCACTCTGGTAATATAATATTAAAGAGTCAGTTCATCCCCAGAAATTTGAAATAACGCATTATTCCTCATTCTGGGATGTTTATTGATGAACAGGGTTGTGAGATATCGATCAAATTGGTGTCTGCGAGAAATATATAATATTATATATATAATATTTTGAGAAAATTAGAAATGTAAACACAGCAGGTATAAAAAATAAAGAAGAAAAAGTATATAAAACAACAACCAACAACTGTAAACTCACTCAAAACAGCAAACATGTCGGAAAAATCTCATTTAACTTTCATACCAACGACTCATTTAATCGTTTCAACGAGACGGAGAAAAAGGACAAATTTATATAAATTACAATTATTACAATTGCGGCGGTACCGACACATTACAAACACTTTGTTCTGCTCTGTGCAGAGTTTGTACCGTGGAGCCCCTGAACGCCTCCCTCTGTCTCTGTCCGAAGACAGAGTTGAAGTTGAAGGCTCGCGACCCGCTGACATGTTCAGACAACGTTAAACAGCCAAAAGGCAAAAGAGGAGATGAAGTTACACTCAAATACCACAAAATGCTCAATAAACCTACCAAAGAAAAACACATTAAATGGACATAACATAAAGATGTGGAAAGTAATTCGTATAGCTTTACGAATAAAGATGTAAATTAGAGTAATTTACAGTAATTAACAGGTTTGGATAATATTATATTGTTGTTTTCAGGCTTTGAGGAGCATCGTATTCTTTTTTGCTGCAGGAGTATAAAAAGTGTTTTTTACAACTGTAAGATAGACTTTCAAATTAATTTAATCTTAATTTTAACTCTTTTAAAACTCTATGTTGTAGTGTCACACTCCGACCAGCAGAGGGCAGAGTGTCCCTATTGTTTTTTTATTCCCATCAAAACTTTATTTAGTTATTTATCATGGATATTTATCATTTAAAGCATCAATCGAAGAATTGCCGATCAGCGTCAGGACGAGTACATTCAGTGCTCCTGATTTTAAAATGTCAATATTCTAGTTTAAAATGTTCTTTTAGCTCAAGATTTCATCAAAGACCGAGCGGGACAGTTTTTAGGACGAGTCCCGCTCGTCACACACACTCTCTCGCTTCTCTCTCTCTCTCTCTCTCTCTCTCTCTCTCTCTCTGGTGTGACAGTCAGCTGTGCGTCAGAAGATAAACCCCTTCAGATAAACCCACCCGCCTGGTGTGCACCATAACACCAACGGTGCGCCTTCTAAAAATATGACAGAGGTCAGCCAGAGTGTCAGCACATCTTTTGGCTGTGTGTGTGTGTGTGTGTGGGGGCTCTTTTAAGGAAAGGTATGTTATGAGCTTAATGCAAGATGATAACAGAGGTGTGATACATGCAAATACACAGTGATATGTGCACACACACACACACACACACAGAAACACACACCCACACACACAAGACAAGAGCTAAACATCTGCTCACACTCGCTTCTTCTTGTCTCTGCATCCTTGAATCTCTCTAGTTCCTTCAGAACAGAACAAGACTCCTTATTAGTCCAGGGCTTCAACAACAACAAGCATGCATGTAAACACTCACACACACACACACACACACACACACACACACACACACACACACACACACACACACACGTAAAGTCCTGCAACTTCATACTTAACAAGCGTGAGTACGTCAGAAGAAAATAAATTAATAAACAATTCAGGCCTCCCTCCAAAGCCACTCCCCCAAAATGATCATTATGAACGTAAACAACAAACATGGCTATTAATAGTCAACTTCACGTTTTTAGGACGCATAGTTGTTGTGTATTTTTGTGTGTGGTCGTATCTGCCGGTGGCAAAGCAACGCAATCTGAGTCTGCAGAACGCCTTATGATATACTTCATAAACCACGGATAAACAACAACGCAAAACCCTACATTTGCATATTCTATATCATATATATATATATATTGCAAAAAAACAACAACCCGAAACCATTTAAAATGAAACTCTCAGCCGCCGCTCAGCTGTCATCAAGTTGAATATTTTAAGCGAGGCAAATATTAAATACGTTCAACTGACAATTAACCAGAACATTAAAGTCAACCAAATGTGGTGGATCTAAACTCTCCAAATGTACCTCCGGATGGCAAACAGAGTTTCATTGTGACGGTTCTTTTCACCGGAAGCAGTTTAGAACAAGATAAAACCTTTTTTTTCTCCTTCTTCTTAAAGGAGTCCTGTGATGTCATGGAGACTTTGCGAGAAGCATAAAATTTAAATTTCCGCTTCCATTGGGGAAAAAGTCACAAGTCGATAAGAAAAAAGTAGTTTAAAATTAAAATATGATCAAAATCTATCTACGAATCTGTAGTTTCGTTGTCCTCAATTCACCCCAGAGGACGGTCGCTCTTCTAATTATTTGGGGATAATTATGAGACATGCTTTCCAAAAGAAAAGTGGAGCTGAGCAGTTTGAAGACGTCGAAATGTTCTTCAGTATTTCTGCACTGCTCTCATATAGCGGTTGGCTCCCCTCTGGTTCCCTTTAAGGTAAACCACTGTTGCTGTAGTTTGCACCGTTAGCACAGTTAGCTTCGTTAGAGCCCCTAGCAATGAGCCCCTAGCAATGAGCCCCTAGCCATGAGCCCCTAGCAATGAGCCGCTAGCAATGAGCCGCTAGCAATGAGCCCCTAGCAATGAGCCGCTAGCAATGAGCCCCTAGCAATGAGCCGCTAGCAATGAGCCGCTAGCAATGAGCCGCCAGGTAGCTGCCGACATGTTGAGAGCCGTTGAGAGTCAATGGAAACGTTCCCCATCTCGCACTTTGCACTCTTTCCTGAACCCCGCGTGGCTCCTCGGGAAAATGCTACTACGGATGCTACGGATGCTAAGCACAGGCCACATTATGTATGTAAAACATGTAATATGGCAAATGTATTAAAGTAAGTGTAAAACCAGCAGCGTGTTAGGGACACACCAACACATTGGAAAGAAATTTAGTTCATGTCTTGTCGCGTCACATGGTGCAACCACTAACTCACACGAAACGAGGGGAACTCTGCTCTTCCCTACATCACACACGCACACACACACACACACACACACACACACACACACACACACACACACACACACACACACTACGAATGGCCCTGAGGAAACCAGTGACACTATCACAAGTTCTCTGGGAACAAACACACCGCAACCACATTTTCCAAGCTGATGGAAGAAGCCTGGAGCGTCGCAATCGCAAACGTAAAATATATATATATATATATATAATATACATACAGTAGTACAACATTTTCTTTCTTGCCCAGAGTCAAATGAAAAGATTGATCATGTCATGTCTGTCGGGTGAATATGAAAAGGTTTCTTCAGATACACCTCGTGACCTTTAGCGGTGCTGGTTGTCATTATTGTGTTTCTGTTGGACGGAGCCAGGCTAGCTGTTTCCAGTCTTTATGCTAAGCTAAGCTAGCCGGCTGCTGATGGTCGTGTTAGCAGAATCTAAAGAGCTGCTCTTCGGCCCCAAAACACTTGTCCATCCCCCAAATCTCACCATCAAAGGAGAGCCGGTACCAGTGGAGTCACCACAGCTTCCATCAGCTTCCATCAGCGCATCATGGACAGTAAACCGGGTTGTGAACTGAGACTCAAGGCCACCCCTGCCTGCTTCTCCTGGACTGAAGCATTATCACCTGTCCCCCCCCCCCCCCCCCCCCCCCCCCCCCCATATGCATCCAGTCACCAATAAGAATAAACTAATCTAGCCATAAAAGTCCCTGATATCATGTCACGGGTCACTTCTATCCTGCATTCACAATCCCACCTGAACCCGGACCACCAATCACTTGACCTCCCGACCCTCTCCGTGTGCATCAAAGGACCATTTTAGCAAGAGCTTAACACGTATACAGCCACACAAGCTTAAAATAAGCAGCATAACGAAAGTTACAAGAAACCCAGCTGTGTGGTTTGTAGCGTGATAATCCATATCTGTCTGTCTGTCTCTCTGTCTGTTCATCTTCTCTTCTAGTCAGTTAATATGGAATGCTTTTCTTTCATGTGTGAACTTGATTCTTTGTGAGTTTTATGGGCCTCTGGGCCTGCTTTTATTTTTTTTTTAACTTATCAATCTTCTCATTTAACTCGGGGCAATGTGGCAAATGTTACTAATCCTTTAATTTGGGATGTAACGTTTCGCTGACGCTTTTATCCAAAGCGACTTATAATCATGTTACATTCATACACCGTAGAAACAGCTACAGGGAACAACTCCTGGTTAATTGGTTGGATTGGCTTAAAATTCCTCCACAAAGTTTATGGAAACTATGTGTGTGTGTGTCCACGCTCACGGCGCCGATGGAAGGTGCACACTGATGTTTGTGGGTTTCACATGAAAAGCTTGCGCTCGCAACAATATAGACAGAGAAGAATAGAGCGACACGGAGGAATGCATGACTGGGACCTGCAGCCATTGTGTCCTCATACAATATGGGACTTCCTTTAGATGCCAGACTCCCCGAAACACACACATGCATGCATAAGAGTTGAATAGCAGGCAGCGAGGCACCGGGCCCACTTCCTCTGCTGGAGGAGGGGGGGGGGGGGCAAAGAGAGAGAGAGAGAGAGAAAAGGAGGCTGGTACAAACTAGAGTCTCACACTCGTTTCGAGTCATTCCTCTGGACACAAACTGCTCTCATCTGTCTCACTGTCAACTCGTCCGTCTGTCTCTCTCTCAGCTGCCTGTCTCAAGATCACATTCCTGCAACTCAGGTTTGGAGAACGACACTCAAACTTACGGCCGGAGGAAAACCAGAAAGAAAGAAAGAAAGAAAGAAAGAAGAAGAAAAGAACACCTTTAAACCACTGGGAGACGTCTGGATACGGTTTTTAAAACCATCACCTCACACACACATCACCTCCTGCTGCCACTCGGCATCTGCCATCCTAAATCAGGTAAAATGTGTGTGTGTGTGTGTGTGTCTGTGTGTGTGTGTGTGTGTGTGTGTGTCTGTGTATGTGTGTGTGCGTGTTGGATTCTTTAACACAACGTAGAGGCCGCCACTCAGACTTTTCAGCATCACAAGCTTCAAGGTTAGAGTGTTAGAGTGTTTCCTCGTTGGAAACTTCTCTGAAACAGCGAATTCTCCACTGAGACGCTCAGGCCTATAAATAAATAATAATAATGTTAATATGAAAAACATTTAAATGCACGAATGAGAAGATAGAAAACCATCGCATGTGATCAGGAAGGAGCCGCTGTCATCATAAACCAATTTACTACTATGAAAAAACAAATTAATTTGTTTTAGGATAATATGTTGAAAACAATGGTAAAACAAACAAACAAACAAACAAACAAAAAAACAGTTTTGTTAAAAAACAGAGTTATTGCAAGAAATACTATTTTCTGTTGGTTTACTAAATGGTTTAAAGAGCTTTACAGAGAAGGAACGTTGGAAATTAAGAGAAAAAAACTGTATACAAAGGTTATAATAATAATATTAATAAATTATACAAATTGTCAGTATTTGTGTTTTGGAAATATGGAATATGCACAGTAATATTTGTAAAATAGGATATCTGAGCAAAACATGCTTTTCCTGCACGTCCTCTCCGCCTGTCTGTGCTGGGGCCAAATCGTTTTGGCCCAGAAGAGGCGGGTCTAAGAAGCAGTTAGCCAATAACTGATTAAAGATATAAATGAGTGATACACAATTTAGCCAATCAGCGTCCTAAAATAGATTCAGCTTTGGGCCAAAGTCGTCTGACCCAAAAGCTGCACGTTCTCGCCAGGCGTTATTTTAACGGCATGACAACGGCCAGCGCCACCACTTCTCTTCCAAGAAGACCCGACCCGTTAAAATCTCTCCTCCGAGACCCGTTTGAGAGAAGAACTTTGGGGGAGAAACTACATGTAAAACAAC
Source organism: Cyclopterus lumpus (assembly GCF_009769545.1). Classification (NCBI taxonomy): domain Eukaryota; kingdom Metazoa; phylum Chordata; class Actinopteri; order Perciformes; family Cyclopteridae; genus Cyclopterus; species Cyclopterus lumpus. The sequence continues at coordinate 3,035,458 of NC_046980.1, read as the reverse complement.
TGGGCCCAGATCAGCCTCACAAGAAGACTACAGACTGGCTGTAAGGGAAGCAGCACAGGAAGCTTATAGACCGGTGCACCAGTCAGGTTTGGCTAGCTGGATGCTAGCGTGCTAATGACGTATTTAGCTTCATAAATCAACGGGGACAGATGCAGCATGGACAGATACGGGAGTAAGGAACATGAAGCACTTGTTGGAAAAATTTAAAAAAACATGAGAACACCAGGACACACATGACAACTCCTCAAGCAGCCATATTGAGTAAAGTGAACGTCGCTAACAGCTGGATGACGGACACAGAATCGAGGTGAAGAAACACAATGAGGAGGTGGAGAAAAACAGGCACACAAGGTTCATAGGGGCATCTTAATATATACACATGTTCTATTAGATGTTTTAAATATATATATATATATATATATATATATATATATATATATATATATATATATATATATATATATATAAGATGTCCTTATTATGTCAGTGTTGGAATAAATGTTAAATATTTAACTACAAAGTAGAAATGCGTGTTTGATACTTTTTTTGCATTGAATCATTCTGGGATGTTTGCTGATTGGATGGCCCTTCCAAAAATAATTCCACCAGCCGCCACTGATTAGGAGTATAACTATTTTGGTCTGTTATGTTTCTCTTGATTCACATGTCACATTGTTATTATGTGGAGGGGAATATTAAGTGTAAGTTATAAATAACGTTTATTATCAATTAAAAATATCCTCATGTCAGAGTGAAGTCAACGCTTTCATTTTTTTTATCATTCATCATTAACCAGCATAGGAAAGATGTGTGTGTCTGTGTGTGTGTGTGTGTGTGTGTGTGTGTGTGTGTGTGTGTGTTATCAAGACAGGATGCAGAACAATACTGATTCCTGGATAGTGGACGCACACACTGAGACACACACGCACATACACACACACACACACACACACACATATGCATGCAAAGGTCAAAGGAAAGTCTATACAAGGAAGTAATATTGTTATTAATGATGCTGGGAGCACTTGTGAAAGACATGACTACACACACACACACAAACACACACACACACACACAGAGAGATTATTCAAAGCCTTCAGGTTTCATAAAAACAGGATGGGAGGGGCATTTAAGGGCTGTGAATAAGGGATGCTAAAGACGCTCTTACTTCCTTTTCAATGGGACTTAAAATTCACTCAAGATCTAACCCTACTTTTACTTTATTGGTGTTTTTAAGTTAAAGAAGAAAAAAAAATAAAACAGATCCAGGGTTAGTATGAGCCAACACGTTTGGTAAAGTCGGGTTTGTCAACTGTGCGGAGTGTTAATATAGCAGCAAACAGCTGGCTATGTAGAGGTTAACACTGTTAACACTGTTAGCGTTGTCAGCGCTGTTATCATTGTTAGCACTGTTAGCACTGTTATCATTGTCAGCACTGTCAGCGCTGTCAGCACTGTTAGCAGTGTTAGAACTGTCAGCACTGCTAGCGCTGTCAGCACTGTTATCATTGTTAGCACTGTTAGCACTGTTATCATTGTTAGCACTGTTAGCACTGTTATCATTGTCAGCACTGTCAGCGCTGTCAGCACTGTTAGCAGTGTTAGAACTGTCAGCACTGCTAGCGCTGTCAGCACTGTTATCATTGTTAGCACTGTTAGCACTGTTATCATTGTTAGCACTGTTAGCACTGTTATCATTGTCAGCACTGTCAGCGCTGTCAGCACTGTTAGCAGTGTTAGAACTGTCAGCACTGCTAGCGCTGTCAGCACTGTTATCATTGTTAGCACTGTTAGCACTGTTATCATTGTTAGCACTGTTAGCACTGTTATCATTGTCAGCACTGTCAGCGCTGTCAGCACTGTTAGCAGTGTTAGAACTGTCCGCACTGCTAGCGCTGTCAGCACTGTTATCATTGTCAGCACTGTTATCATTGTCAGCACTGTTATTGCTGCTATTTGTTATTATGTCAGTGTTGGAATAAATGTTAAATGTGCTCTGCTTGTTGTTTGACTTCCACTGTGCAGAGTTTGACTTTCATCTGCTGGAGGAGGGAATTTAAATCTCGGTTTAAGACGTGCACGTACGAGCACGATTATGTCACATTACAACCACCCTGTAGGCCAATCATGTTGCAGCTCACACAAGTGTGATGAGGGAACTTGAAACCTAGAATGCACACACATACACACACCCACACACACACACACACACACACACACACACTGTTGACCTTTCAGTGAAGTAGGAGACGTGTTGCTTTTTTAATGAGGGAAAAGGTGAGGATGTATTTTAAGACAATACGACAAGATGATTTCTTTTGTGAAAATAAAAATGTATGAGACACAAATTGTCCTTCAAAGCTAATTTAAATTATTTTTCTAAAATTTAAAAAAAAAATCTTTAAATAGTTTATAGTTGTTCAGTCAATAGAAATAATAAAATTAAAGAAATAATCGGAAACAAGTGGCAGCTCAATCAGATTAATATAAATAGTTGTAGCAATGCACATTGCATGCATAAACATACCCACACATATCACAATCTGTGTGTGTGTGTGTGTGTGTGTGTGTGTGTGTTTACAGTAGATGACTCGTTTTCCTTCCCCAGAGACAGACAGACGGGACTGTGGGAACCGAGAGTGAAGCTAAACTAAGACATGGGCACAGACGTTTTTATTAATGGGGTCAGGGCGGGCCAGATACAGGGTCAGAGGGTCGAGATAATACGTTACACACTCTCACACACACACACACACACACACACACACACACACACACTCGCTAACCATCAACACACTAACCAACGAGCACAAAACGATATTCTTCCATTTTATTACTTCCCAAAAGTTTCCATCCAAGTTTAGTGCAAATTTATAGACAAATGTTCAGAAAATTGCCGAAAAAAATAAATTGCTGCTTTTATATTGGTAGGAAAACCTGGGGGAATATATGACATCCATATTTATTTCATGTTTGCAGAATATTAAAACATCATAACTGCTCCACGCAGATCTGGGGCCAGTTTCTTGATAACAATAAATAAATGTTTGCCTTTACAAGTCATGTTAATGGATGGAAGTAATGAATGTAAGACACTTGATGCAGAGTTTTAAACTCATATTGATCTCTAATGAAGCAGTGACGGTATATTTTGAGATCATCTCACCCTTATTGATGCTTTTTGAGTTCTTCTGTTTAAATAAATCTCAGAGGAGATTAGGAGAAGCCTGAGTGTGACCTCATGAACCCTGTCTGTGCTTTCTGCTCCTCAGGTGAATTCAAATAAATAAAAAAGGTCTGTGCTGAGCTGTCATGGCAGACTGGAGCCTGCTGGGAAACTTCCTGGAGGAAGTGCAGGAGCACTCTACATCTGTTGGCAAGGTTACAACACACACACACACACACACACACACACACACACACACACACATGTACACACTACATGCCAGACAACACGGCAAACTGACTAACTTTGCACGTGGTGGAAGTAAAACCACGTATACACACTCAAAATAAAATATTCATATATTTCCAAATCGTCCTGTTTATTTTACGTTTCTGTTCTCCTCTAATAATAAACAGACAGTTTGGTGACATTGTACGAATCTCAAATAATGTGAAATAACACATTTATGCAACGCCCTCTAAAGGAATATCGCTAATTAATTATCTTAAAGTAATATTTTAAAAGGTGTCCACAAATAATTCCTCCTCTTGCATTATTCTCAGTTTTGTGCCATCAGTACGTTTCAAATAAACTTTATTAACAAAATACATGAGAAACATCTGCAGCTGTGAGACATTACTGAACTAAAACCCTCTTCTTCCACGTTTATTCAGACCTTTTGCAGCATTTTCAGATGTTGACGCAGACGTTAATACACAAAAGGGTCCCGATTATGATCGTTATTTCTATCTGTACCCTGTTTCAGGGGTTCTCATACATCTTTCTCTGCTGTCTTTCGGCCTCACAGGTGTGGCTGACCATCCTGTTTATCTTTCGTATCCTGGTGCTCGGGACGGCGGCTGAGTCGTCGTGGGGCGACGAGCAGGAAGATTTTAACTGCGACACCGAGCAGCCGGGCTGCGAGAACGTCTGCTACGACCGAGCCTTCCCGATAGCTCACATACGATACTGGGTAACAAACTAATGTCACGTGACTTCACGATCTCCCACGCAGCATGAAAAACTGAATTATTCTTGTTGTTGTTTGACACGTCCACCTCTCATATTCCCGCACAACAAAGGGTTTTGTACTTTCTTCGTTCATGATTTCGTGGGATATCTAAGATATTATATATATATATTTATATATATTATATCCTGCGATATTAGATGGTCACTGTTTCAGATTAGGCGACTGTAGAGTCACGAATTCCCGCTGTAACTTGGCCTTGAGACGTGACATGTGGTCTACACTTTGGTCCCCGACCAATCGCAGCCCGCCGTCTTTTCCGACCCGTGTGACGTAATCTGGAAGGCGGGGCTTGAGACCAACTTCTGGCGTTGAGAAAAGTCTTGTGTTCCTCCTTTTATTGGTCAACGTCTACACAGGACGAAACAATCAATCCGTAAACAATGTTTACGTCGCCGACGCCCTTCTTCCGTTGCTGAAATCCTTTACCCGAACTCGGCATCTTCGTGAATCTTTCTCGAAGTTGCGTTCAAAGAAACTCCAACATTTCTAAACTTTTTTTTTTTTTACACATAGCTGGTGCAGTAAGGACACAATCAAATAGGGATGTTAAGTAGTTTAAAATTGTAGATTTCAACAACTGTTAATTCAACTGTTGTTGTTGTTGTTTTATTATTATAAATCTGGCTGATCTCCTCGCAGGTGCTCCAGATCGTGTTCGTGTCCACTCCCAGTCTGATCTACATGGGCCACGCCATGCACACCGTCCGCAGAGAGGAGAAGAGGAGGAGCAGAGAGGAGGAGGAGGAGGACGGAGAAGGGGGAGAGAGGGAGGAGGACCCAGGAGGGGGTGAAGGAGAGAGAGGAAGAGAGAAACACGGGAGGAAAGGAGAGAAGGGCAGAGGAAAGGAGGAAAAACCAGAAGGCCAATTGGCAGGTCGAGTCCGTCTGAGGGGAGCGCTGCTGCAGACGTACATCATGAGTATACTGCTACGAAGCATCATGGAGGTACATGACACTGGTACTCAGCGGTGTATAGTAACAATGTAGAAATACTTTGTTCCTGTTTCTTACTGTAAGTCGTTTTTTTTTGGATATCTGTACTTTACTTTACTAATATTTCTATTTTACAAAATGAAATCTATCTTTAGAAAACAAATGAATCATGAGACCAACGTTGGGGACTGTGGTGGAACACAAGACTCCAACAAGCAGGTTGAATCAGTGGTCCTAGCTTGCAAGTTAAGTCATTGGTTAATCACGTTATGGCACAATTGCAAACAAGTGCTCTCAAAGCCGCGTTCTTTTGATTCCCAGTGATGCCCAGGATGCTAACTTAGCTAGCTAGCGACTACATGAGTGGGTTACTGACTTCATGATGGAAGCAGAAATGGAAGCACCTGCTACTCCCGCAACAAACGACGGTGGTGACGAAGACCAACACCGGATTGGAGTATATCTCCTGTGGGGGAGACGGGTGTCTTCTAATGTAACTATGCATGCTGTATCTTTGGCTAACGTTCGCTAGCTACCGTAAATCAAGACAAATAAATGAGACAATTAGTGACAGTAGACAGACCGCTAGCGAGTTAGTGAGCTGGGGAAGTGTTGACAGTTGTGAGATTGTTGATTTGAGTCATCTTAGCTCATCATTGCAGCACCAAAAAAGTATTTTTGGGCCCAATGGCATCACATGATGAACCAGGAAGTTGTGATTCCACAGTTTGGCCACGATGTATAATTTGCTTCATGCTCTTTTCCTGGAGGCTTGCAGAAATGCAGACTTGGAAAAAGTGGGCTTAAAGGTCTCAAAATGTGAGACTTTTCATGAAAGTCTGCGGGAGTGGACATTGGGACCGAGTCTATGGCCATTTAGCACAATGCATGGTATATCAGGACGAGGGGGTACACTGGAGACGGGTTAAATGTGCATTTCTACGACAAACAGTAAATTAATTCAGCTGACTGTGATTGTACCTCCATGCAGGTGGTGTTTCTGATTCTCCAGTACTTCATGTATGGAGTCTTCCTCAATCCTCTGTATGTCTGCAAGGTAAGACCAGACATCTAATTTCTTTCTAACGCATAAAACATGATATTCAGGCCACACAGTCATATTCTCTCTCTCTCTCAGGCCTGGCCGTGTCCACATCCGGTGAACTGCTACGTCTCCAGGCCGACAGAGAAAAACGTCTTCATCGTGTTCATGATGACGGTGTCCGCCGTCTCTCTGGCCCTCAGCGTGCTCGAGCTGCATCACCTGGCGTGGAGACACTGCTGCAGGTACCTCTGCGTTTGAGCTTCAGAGAAACACCTAAAGATACCTTTTAATCAAACTGCATAATAATGCCAGTGTGTGCATTTGTTGAGTTATTTCAGGTCTAGAGAAATTAAAACTCACACATTAGATATTAATAAAAGACACTGTTGGCTGTCATCAGTGGTGGAATGTAATCAAGAACTGTACTATTTTGAGGTACTTGAGTAATTCAATTTTCTGCTACTTTGTACTTAAATTTAATTACAGGCAAATATTGCACTTTTTATTCCACTCCAGTGATTTCTAAAGCTTTAGTTACAATAATATAATCAACCAATAAACTACCCAGCAGTGTCTGAAGTGGTTAAATTTGACGAGCAATCAGGTGAAAACAATCACAAGCGAAGGAAGGAAGTGACGCTGCAAATCCAATGCACTGTGGACATGGAAGAAGAAAAAATATGGATTCATCCAGAAACTCAGCACGTGCACGCGTTGAATGACCTCTTTTTTTTCGTGTGTCGCGGAGAGTTTGTAAGTTACTTAATAACTTGCTTCTTTTTGTATAGCAGCATACAACTAGAGAAGATGACTTTCAAACAGAAACATTTACTATTTTCCGTTTCAGGATTTCCAAAGATTTAGTTTTCCTGGTTTTGTCTACTAGCATTTCGCCAGATTTATTTTTCTATTTAACGAGGAGATCTGGCTACAAAAGATTATTCTGTAGCTTTGAAGCCGATCTTCCCTTTTTATTTATCGGACAACGTTACAGTTACAGCTGGTCGCCTGCTCGACTGCATCCAGCATGTCCATCTCGTGGACTTTGAGGTTTGAGTTTTACAGAAACAAAACGTTCTCAGTAGTCATTTAAAAGTCTTAACAGAACCGTGATACAGATGAATAAACGTTAAGAATCCAAAAGCTCATTTTCAAACACATGGGAAACAAATGCAACCTTTTTAATCAAAGAGGAGAAACCAACAGTAGGGGTGATGGATACACACTTTTTTTAGAGTGGAAGGGGAACTCTTCAGATTTGACAGATAAAAGTCAGTTTACTCACCATGAGACGCACCAATTCAGTGGAGACGGAAGTTATTGATGTTTAAAGTCAGGGGAATTAAATCTGATGTGGTTATCAGGGTTATCTTGGCCTGCACATTTATAACAGAAAGCCTGTGTTTCAAGCTGGGGGCACTAAGATGGAAAGATATGGGTATTATTCAGGCAAACAGGGGCTAACAAAAAGATTCTGTTGTTTCCACCGATGAGGACTCTGTAGTTCAGAGAGTCAGGATGCATCTGACGAGAATCCACATATTAGTCTTAGGAATTAAACCAAGCTCTTTCAACAACTTAAGTCACGACTATTTTGAGCCTTCAGTGATTCAGTTTGTACGTCCTGGAACTGAACGTAAAGGTCAAAACCCTGAAGAGCTGAAATGTGACTTTCTGGCAATGAAAAGACAACTTTGAGTAAATAAAGTTTCTTCAAGAGTTCAAGGCATTATTTCACACCCCTGATTTAAAATCGATTAAAAACTAATCTTCAAGTTTAAAACAAAATTGAATAGAGTTTAATCAATATGGAGATGCATGCTTACCCAAATTAAAATGAATAAAACAGTTGCTCTGTATTCCTTAACATTTTCAGCAGAGAAACTTTAATTACTCCGACTTGTTTTCCGAACTATGGAGCAATATGGCCAAAGACACCCACAAACTTTATTCACTGTACTGCTCTGTATATTTTACTTTTTTAGATATATATATATAATTTATTGTCCTAACCGGTATTTTGAGAGAAATTTAGCAGCAGCTTTGTAAAACTCAACTGGTTTAAAATGAGCGTTCCTTCATTTTCTTTTGCTCAATCCATCTCAAACAGGCGGCCATTTTGAAAGTTTAAACCTCTTCAAGTGTTAGTTTGAAGTTAATACTTGATCTCAGATTTAATTTAATTCATTAATAAGATTTAGAGTCAAAACTACACTGTAGTTTAAAGAAAAGGTTTAAATTCCTTTATAAAATATTTATTTTAAGAAAAGTTTAAAGTGAAACCAATGATTTAATCCGGTTTAAAAATCCATTGTTGTTGGTGCAACCCTTTTAATAATCTAACTATTCACGGTGAGATGTTAACTGTCTAAATCTCTTCGTTGCAGGCGGCACTTTTTAAAGGTGAAGGCGCCGCTGGCTCGCCGGCTCTCTCTGGCTCCTCCCCCACCGCCAACCCCACCGCCGGACTTCAGCCAGTGTGTGATCGGCTCCACGCACTTCCTGCCGCTCCCGTTCCCCAACCACCGCCTCGCTAACCAGCAAAACTCTGAGAACATGGCCACCGAGAAGCACAAAATGGCCGCGGCGGCCGAGGAGGTAAACCTCCTCCAGATGCGCTGCTGCTCGCCGCCGTGGCGGGAGACGGCTGTCGATCCGATACAAGATGGAGGATACCTGAGGAGCGAGGCCAACTCCTACGCGCCCGGGAGCAGCGAGATGAACGGCGGCCCGGACGGCGGCGGGCTGGGTCACAAGGACAAACGGAGATTCAGCAGAACGAGCGGAACGAGCAGCCGGACGAGACCGGACGACCTCTCCGTTTAGAGAGAAGGCAGAAAGCGTAACTACTCACACACCTGCTGAACAAACGGAGAGTGATGCGTGAACGCGTGCACGTAACGCACATTTAACTCAGCAGGACTTCACATTTAGCAGCAACGCTAACTCTCTGAATGGAAGATCATTTTTGGAGTCTACTTCATGACGCTTTTTTCAACGTATTTTCATACAAACGTTTGTATAAAAAAAAGTCACATTTTTCAAGCCTAAAGTCCAGCAACACGTATCAATTGTCTGTCCTTGACATGCATACGGTCTTTTCAAAATAAACTTTCGACAAAACTACTCGGTTAGGTTTATGTAAAATTAATTGTTTGGGTTAAAAAAAAAGTTACGTGATGATTAAATCAGAGTTTCCTTGTGTTGGATCAAAGACCAGAAGGCAATATTTTTTACCATTTCTGCCTGTTCTGTTTGTTACATCTTGATTTTAAATGTACAGATTTACATCTTGCATTTACATTTGCATCGTTATCTTTTGAGGAAAGGGCATGAATAGAAACCAATAAGCAGTATTTGGCTGTTGTTTGTTTACTCGTTTACACATCGCACAATATCTCAAGTTGGTCTCTGCAATGTAATATTCAATTAAAAGTATTGATTTGATCTTGAATTTAATTTTAAGAGCAGCACATGAAGAAATTATTTTTTGTAATATTTGGACACAGTAGTATCAAACGTTAAACTGTTAGTTATTTTGATAGAAAATGCATTTTCTGGTCTAGAAACACTGATTTTCTTGGAAGTAACAAACTATGATGCATATATATATATATATATATATATATATATATATATATACGATTGTTATGGAATATGCATGTAAGGTGAGCTAGAGGTGAACACTGGGCTCGCATCACATTCCACTCTGCGGTCACCAAATACTTCACTCCAAGCTGCTTCACGACCTTTTAAAAAGAAACATTCATCTCCGATCACTCTGACGGACTTGCGGTTGCTGCAACTTGAAGCAAATGTTCTCTATAAAAAAAAGGATGATTTATGACTTCTGAAGACGGGGAAACGACTGAAGGTCAAACGGTTGGACCGGTGTTCCACCGAGGGTCACGGGAACCTTTCGGACCTCTCGAGCAGCAGATGTTTTACCTGTGAACTTCCCCGACTTACGGGCTCCAACTTACTGTCGTCGGACAGTAGCTACCTTTTTTATTTTTTCTGTGAAGAAACAGAAAAAAATAAAAAAAAAATTCTAAATGTGTATTGTCAAGTAAGTTTAGTTTGTCGTTATTTACATATATATATATAAAGTCTTGGGCTGGCTTGTTTTTTAACTGCAGCAGTGCCTGTTTTACTGGATACAGATGTTCATCAGCGGATATTAATATGAAGCACAAATGCAGATTGCGTCTTCACACCAGAACTTGTATTCTTTTCTTTTTGCATTTCTTTACTTTTTAAAAAGTTATGCTCAAATTTCTGGAATGAAGCACATCTGGCCGACAGTCTTTGCAATCTGAAATGTAAGTTGTGTGTTTTTATTTGCAGATTCTACTGTAGTTTGATGAATTTCACTGATTACTACTATGAATGAGGATTTTACATTACGTTATATATATATATATATTTCCTATATTGTAGTTTTGTATTTATTATTCCACTTAAATAATGTGAATGCTGTGTATGTTTAAAAAGCTTTGCGGATAAAATGTGCAACATATTTTGAGTCTAGTTTTACTTTAAAATGCTTACGAGTACAAAAGAAAATGCTGTTTGTTTTCATGATGGTAAATAATAAGAGGAACACCTGAATCCTGGCATGCTCACTCTTTTCTTTTCAATACCTGCAGCATTTATCTCTAATCCTGCTGATTAGTATTCAAGCTTTCCTTTTTAAATGTTTCTTGTGGGAAAATAGTAAATTTCAGGATGCCACAGTTTCCCTTTCTCATAATATCATATCCATATTTTCTCAAGTATTTCGATGTGACACATACTACACATTTAAATAACAAATACACTCAGCATCAGATACATCAGATAAAAGCAGCCAATTTAGCATCAAAACTGTATGAGAGAGTGACACAGCCAATCATCTAATCATATTAATTTGAAGGAGTTAATTATGTAATTTGACACTAATTTGAGGTTACAAACTGAGGGATTTCAGTTTATAATGTGTGCACATTCACTATGATAAATTATGGGATCTGTGTAGCATCGTTATGGCAACTAGAGATCCCATTAGGTCACCTAAATACCCTTCATATACCCCTCCGACCCACTCGGTTTATTCCCAACCAGAAAGTTAGAGAGTTGGCAGCTGAGATGATTTGAGGAAGGGGCACGGAAAGGAAACCGAGCCTCATTCCCATGGCCAATGTCCAGCTTGAGCTGATGGGAGAATTTCCAGTAAGGTCATCTGGAAGCATCAGGAATGTTTGGGAACTGCGACTCTCTCTCTCTCTTACTTCGTCTCCTCATTCTGCGGCCGCCATGTTTACGCCTCAACGCCGTTGTGTGAGCGAGAGGATTCTCCACATGAGATTGTTTATTGAGTGGTAAACCATTACTGAATTCAACTGCCCTGCAAGATGGACAGCCAATGAGATCACCTGCTGGAATTAACAACACATGGGGTAAAATAGTGGTAAATAAATTCCCATTTAGCTCTTTAAGGACTATACAATTAAGGACTATCATTCCTTATTTAAATGTTAAAATGAAAAAATGAAAATCTTTTTGAATTTACATTGGCAACATAAATTAAAGGGAAACCATATGCGTGGAAATTAAATATGGCAAACCAAGTATTAAAGTACATGTGTAACCAAGTTTTATAAGTGATGCATTCACTAAAAAACACAGGAACACAAAAAAGGCTGTTAGGTCAAGACAATTCTGTGGACGGTGGCGCCCTCTTGTGGCCGAATATATTACACCATAATATCTTTATGCTATCATTAGTGTGGGGGTTGTATTGCAAAATGTAATTCATGTGCAGCGGTTCTTCTCCTGAATGAAAGTCCGTGGATTACTTTTGCTTTGCCAGAATTAATGTAGCTAACGAGTTAGCCTTTGGATGGTTTAACAAGCTTAACGATGAGCCGAAAGTCACCTTGAAGCTGCATAAAGCCGATGGGAGCAGAAGATTCTCACTGATGATTCTCTTTGGTTTCAGCACGACGAGCGACACCTTTCACGTTGTCACTCGATACGCCCTTTATTATAAAGGTTTAAATTTAGGGGCTGAGGACCGTCACTGAGGGTCCTCATGAGTAATGAAAGACAAACGTGTGTGTGTGTGAAGTGTGTGTGTGTGTGTGTGTGTGTGTGTGTGTGTGTGCGTGTTTGTAGTCAAAGCAGTACTGCTGTTTCCTGTTTCAATACAGACACAACCTTTTGGTGTCAATAATATTGTAAGCTCATAAAGCCTCAGATATAGACTGAGTTATGTGTAACACACACACACACACACACACACACCTGTCACTGTAGTTTGGTCATGTGTCAGCTGTATTTATATCTCAAAAGGGAGACCCTCGTTTACAGCTGACTGTTTGTGTAAGTGTGTGTGTACCTTGGTATGTCGCCCTCTTTAAATGTCAGTGTAATTTTAAAGTATCATGTAACATTTGTCTTTTTTTTAATGTCACAGCAAACACAAACGTATAATTGTGATTTACTTGGACTTATTACATTTTAATTAAATTACTTTTTTTATCCCACTACATGTATTTGATAACTTTAGTTACTAGTTACTTAACAATCCAAAATATAATCAACACATTGTCTATAATAATATGAATACGGATGTATTGATCAATTGTCACAATACTTTATAGTTTATCAATAATAGTATTGAGCGCATGGGGGATAATTCTCAAGCTACCCAGCACATATATAATATAAATAAGTATTTACCAGCTGCAATAGTAAAGTGATGCACACATTGATGTATTATAATAATCACAATCCAATAATATAATTGACATTATTCTGAAATGAGCTGCAAAGTGACTTTTGAAACCCTGCTACGTTTTTTTGTACATTTACACAATGTAACATTTTAAATGCGTGAGTTTTATATACTACTTAGAATACTTCTTCTAAATGAGATCAGAATTTCTCAACAGCTGGTTTATCTTAATTGTATTTTTCCTTGTTAAAATACAGCATTACAGTGTATTGTTTGAAGACTCATGCGGACTCGTCTCAGCTGAGCTTTGAGACGTGAACTCAGCTGCCCTCGGATTCCTAGAAACAGGTGCAGGATTACGTAACAACACTCGGGGAACAGGTGTGACTGGAGGCCAACTCAACCACGGGTGGATCGACTTTGCACCGGTTGCGTTTACACTTTCTTTTTAGAGGATTAGGTTTGCGTCACTCGCATTAAAAATGTCTTGACTGAAGAGAAAAAAAAAAGAAAAAGGAAAAAGATTAATTATATTTAGTTTACGGGTAACTTAGTTATATTCTTCGCCAATATATAATATATATATATATTTTTTTTTACCAGTTTTCCTGACAATCTTTCAGCTTAAAATATTTGTATTTAATTTACAGTTATATTCTTCGCCAATATATTATATATATTTTTTTTTTTTACAAATTTTCCTGACCATCTTTCAGCATAAAATATTTCACATCATTCGTCCCAAATAAAAGCTTCTGTTAAACGTCAACAGCTTTAAAAGGAAAAAAGAAAGAAAATAATAAAGTATGTTATTGTTTATCACCGTTTACTCTCAAAAACCCCAAACGAGTTTCAATGAGGAGACGACCGGCCTTGTTTGTATTTATGGAAGTTGTCTTTTTATTTGAGTCTTCATCCATCCTTTCCACGTCTACACCGCGCAGCATTACCATATTGTTCATGTGCAGACAGTGTTTCGCTGTGTTTACACCGACAGCAAGCAGCCCCGTCAAAACATTTCACAGATGCAGTCAGATTACAGTAAAATAAGTTAAAACGACACTCTATCGGGCCTGTGAAACCAGGTAAATAACAACATCTTCCTTCAAGTCAGATAGATCCTCTTCAGTATCTCCGCACCGTACGTCGGCACGGTGATTGTGTGCCAGCTGATTTCACAGCTTGTTGGTGCTTTTGAAGGCATTCATATATATATATATATATATATATATATATATATATATATATATATATCCCGCAATTCTTAGCTGTAAGGAGGCAGTAATCAGAAAAAATTTAAATAAAAAATAAAAAATTGTACCGAGTCTGATGACTGACGGGGTTAAAAACATGAGCTCAGAGGGGCTGCTTCAGTAACGGATCCTTGAATGCAACACGTTTATTGAGCATTCACGGCAAGCGGTAGTTTCTGACCACCAATATATATATATATATATATATATATATATATATATATATATATATATATATATATATATATACACATACAGTATATATACTGTCACATCTTCAAAGGTTAGAAACTCCAGTTGCCGTGAAAAGCTGGGAGTAGATTGAGAGTCGGCACCAGTTAACCACCAAAGATCCAGATTTTCACCCTGTTTCACTCGATGTAGCTGAACATAGGTTACTCTTTTTAGTAATAAGTTTTAAAATGTCATTGATGGAGTACAGGAAGTACCAGACATGTGTTGTCATGGAAAAAAAACAGAATGAGTGGCAGGTCAGGCGACCTATCAACATTAGACATTTTAAATAACGGGCTTAGTTTTCCTTCTAATTACGGATCCACAAAAAATCTAATTACGGATCCACAAAAAATAAAAATAAAAACAGTCTGTAGTTTTATGTTTGGCAATTTGATCGATTGCTTACATTCTGACCATAAAGTGTCACTTTTCTAACCGTAGACGACATAACTTAAGAGTACAAATGGCTGAACATAAAACTGCATACTGAGCATGTCTGAGCCTAATAATAATTAAAATTAAAAAAAAAAAAAAAATGTATATGACATTATTCGGAATTTAATGACTACTTCATGACGTTGCTGATTTCAGGTAGGCAATGAGGTCCTGGCGCTCTCCCTTCTTTTTGATGCCGGCGAAGATCATTTTGGTTCCAGGAATGTACTTCTTGGGGTTCTCCAGGTACTCCATCAAGGTGCCCTCCTCCCACACAATACCTGGGAGAAGACGCACGACCAGTGATGAGAGCAGGGTAAACAACGTAAGCTGGGCGATGTGTCTTTGGTCAAAGTTCCACCAAAAAGGCAATCAATCAACAACAAAAAAAAGAAAATACTAATATTACTAGTTATGACGCAGAAAGCTACATCCCATTAGTAGTAGTTACGTACCCGCTGTAACACAGAGTATTTAAAATACCTCCCCCTCACTTCCCTCGACCTACATCGCAAGGCCACATTCAACCACCAGTGAACTGACCTTTGCTCTTGTTGGCGTCCGTGTACGAATAGCCCTGGGCCTGGCCGGTCTTGCGTCCGAACAGACCCCAGAGGTTGGGGCCCACCTTGTGCTTGCCCCCGTCCTCTACCGTGTGGCACTGGGCACACTTCTGGACAAACGCCTTCTTTCCCTTGGCCACGTCTCCCATAGTCAGCTGCGGGAAAGGACAATAAGTCGTGCGTGTTTAGTTATATTATAAACACCTATGTGTGCCAGAGCTACGAGTACAACTGTGGATTCTACTAGTCACAGACAGTAGTTAGGGGGTTAATTCAGTCTGAAGGTCATCTTGTGAAGGTCGTTTCAGGTGACGACTTTATCTGCACCTGTAGCGCCGCAGTCTGTAAGGTGTGACATCGCCCCCCTCCCTCCCTGCCGAGGTCACTTCAAGGAAATGTGACATGAAACGTGCACAGGAACACGGCCTCCCAGCCAGCTCCCGTTACGTCACCGCAAATAGCGAGGCCCCAGCTCGGGTTGCATCACGAGAACACCTGCCCCCCCCCCCCCCCGCCACGTGGAGCGTGGAGTAAATACAGTGTACTCCACGTGACGGGTGACACCGGTGTGATGCCCCTTTCCATTTCGGGTCCCTAAAACAAGCCTTCACGACGCACTCATAAAGCAGCGTTTATACTTTGTGGGGCGACTATGGGTCAGTGGTTAGCACGCCCGTCTTTCAATCAAGAGGTTGGCAGTTCAATCCCCGCCCTAGTCGATGTGTCCTTGAGCAAGACACTTAACCCTGCATTGCTCCCCGTGTATAATGTAAAGTTTCTTTGAGTATCTTGAAAAGCACTATATGGATTATTATTATTATTATTACACTTTAAATAAGCTCCACGTTCATCCACAAATCAGTAGACGCTTAAACACACATATAATATACAGCGGGTGGTGCAAAATAAAGACTTAAATCTCACAGGAATCTAACATTTATTTAAGGGATGACCCGAGTTACGTGACATCTAACTAGGTTAGCTAACCGGTAAATTGATCATTTTTATATTAATATAAGCCACACTAAAAGGCCTGATACGTTACACCTTTTAGCTGTAAAAAATAATAATAATGTAATTTGCATAAATCCTCAGCGAGCCTCCAACATGGCGGGGGTTCCCGGATGTCTCGCATCCTTTCCTTCAAGGACACACAGCAGCAAAGCAAAAGCATCCTTCTTATGCAGACGTTAACCTAACGTATATCTCACTAGCAGCTAGCTAGCGTTAGCTAACGTTAGCTTAGTTACGTAAAGGTCGGTCAGAATACTAGGGAAGGTCGGGGGGGATGAGTCACCTATTCGGGACGTCAAGGATGCTTCAATGTCGACGTCCGGATATCCAGTGCGGTGTTAACCTAGCTTGATAACACTGTTACCGAGTCCGCGAGACATTGAGAACGAGCTTAAATCCTTTCGAACAACACCGACATCCGACATTAAAATGCCTCATTACGCTTGAATAACGGACTCGGCGGGTTAACCCGTTGGAGTTACGCAAAGGGAGCAACCGAGCTATTCACCAACATCCGCGCTAACGTAAACCGTTACGGCTCCTTTTTCTTCCGTTTGAATAACAATAAAAATCCTCTCAGACCCCGATATGTGTGGATATATTATACATAACGGCTCTATGTGAAATGTAAATAATTACCTTTTGGGTTTAAAAATCACTGCCGTGCAGGTGTAAGACGCTTCTCTCGGCCGGTGAGCGGTGGGCTTCTGGCGGACGTAAAGAAGGTCACTTCACTTTAGAGGCACCGGCTTTTGGCGTCATCGTCCAGTCACGTGACCGGGGTTCAGATCCTGACGTAGAGCCCCCTCCCACCCTTTCAATCCGGCCGCGTTCCATTTCTATGAAATAGATGTTTCCTTACCCGACTTTAAAAATAGCTTTATTTATTAAGAGCTAAAAAAAAAAAAAAGACACACAGATAAAACTCGCTCCTTTGAAAAAATGTACTTACAATTTTTTTTTTTTTTCATATGAAGTTGCAGATCCGCTCTATTCTCGTAGAAGATGAGACGAGGATCCGAGAAGGACGCGATCAATGTAATTTGGTACACGTGCACGCGTCTTGTCGCATTCCCCTGCTTCCTCTGGAGCAAAAGGCACCTGCTGGAGTCGCCTTATAAGGAAATCCATCGCCTGTATACACAAACGTGTATGTATATTTATTTACTGTCATTAAGGACGGAGTGAAGTACCTATCTAAGTACAATTTGCCAATTATATTCGGGAAAATTGTAAAATATCCTCGTGTTTTGACTCTATATAAAATGCTGCTTTCAGATACAATTCAAGCTATAGGCTTGGTGAATTATCTTCAATATGAATAGGAAGCCAAGTCAAGTCAATAAATAAATAATTCACAAAAAAATAACTTCAGAAAACGTTACCACTTACCTGTAACTAACAGTTAGTAACTAACTAACTGTAATTTTGATAAGCAAGAAGAGACATTTGATCTAGCTACCTATATCTATATACCAGTGACAATAATAGTGTAATATTAAAGTAAACATGTATACATGCAGCGCCCTCCGTGAAGCAGACATCACAAATGTTCTTAACAATTTAAATAGGGACCAACACATCAGTAAGAAATATGATTTAATAAAACTAAAGGTGACCACCCAACACCTCAAATGCACCGTCGCCTTTACTGTTCAATGTGGTGAATGAGTTCAAACGGGGTGACTTGTCATCATAACTCCCTCAGTCTAATAATATGTTGCTATAGAATAGGCTGTGCTTCAAACACTCTCACTTAAATGTTTTCCTTATATACATATAGTTTATGTCCGTATTTATACCTGTGTGTATATATACATGAGTATACCACAATAAATCTATTATAATCTAATCATCTGTCATCATAAAGGTCACCCTGTACTACACACACACAGACGCCATATGGTGTGCACATATCAATCATTCCTGGGACCCTCACTCCAACCCCATAAGTCACATGCCTCTGATCCAAGATCATCAGCGGCTGGGTTGTGCTTGGCGTAATAGCATAACATACTTAATCAAGCACATAAATCTAATATAGTTGTCCATTTAATTTGTTGTTGTTGTTGTTTAGAATCCGAATCGTTGAGTTGCCAAGTACGTTGAACATACAAGGAATTTGACATGGTGAAAGGTGCATAACAATAAACATTGACATGTAATAAAACAATAGTAAATAATAAAAACAAAAAACTGCAATAATATATAAATATGGGAAACAACTTTTTACTATTTTTCTTTCTAAACATATTGAAAAATACTAAGGACATGCACGGCAAAGTGCTGATGGAAGGGACCAAGCCCGTCACATTATGATACAGAGGTGAGATTAAGGTATGTATTCGAAGTACCGGTAGGCTAAAAAAAATAGTTTGTTGTCACAAGATTCTCAACTGAATTCGTGTCATCGCGAGAATTCTAGCGTTATTTAGTAAACGAGAACAGGAGAGTGCTAGTACAACTCCCGTACACTAGGTGGCAGTAAGCGGTCACTATCTTCTGCTACCAGCGCTACTGATAGATTCAAAAAGCTGGGAATTTATATAACTGACTTACTGCCAAGAAAGGAGTAAACAAACTCAATAAGCAACGTGTATTTTTGCAGAGCAATATTCAAAACTAAGTACGTACGAATGTGAATGTAAGCCGCTACTAAATGCCTGAAGTCATACATAAATAAACGGTCTTTTTGTATATGGATAATGATCCATATAGTTTTAACGGTACTGCTTTTCATTTCGTGATCGCCGAATTTCCGGAAGAAGATGGGAAGGTTCCGAGTCGCACGTGAAGGCAGCACCAACGGCTACTTTCAGCCTCGCGCAGTTTAGCCTGGGAGGAAGACAAGATGGAGGACTACCCCGCAAACAACAACGCCAAACAAACCGAAAACCTCGACGAACCGCCCAACAGTCGGCTTTTCGTGGTCACGAGTCGCTCCATAACCGAGGATGAGCTTCGGGAGAGTTTCTCCGTGTTCGGAGACATCCACGGGGTGTGGGTCGTCAAAGACAAGCAGACAAAGGAGTCCAAAGGCATCGCGTATGTGAAATTCGCAAAGTCATCGCAGGCCTGCCTGGCCATGGAGGACATGCACGGCAAAGTGCTGATGGAAGGGACCAAGCCCGTCAAGGTAACGGCGACGGTTAGGTCGCTAAACCCCCCGTTAAGATGACTTAAGAGTCGGTTGAAACGTTGGACTCCTTCCTAACGTAACACCAAAGGGGAGGGAGTCAACATGTTTCCTGTTTTTTTTTTTTTTAATTAACAAAAAATATAGTTACAAACAATATCGATATAATTTAAGGTTAAAAAAAAAAGATTCCACTTTTATTGCTTCTGACTTTCCTGTTTTGTGACATTTATTAGTGAAACTGGATGATTTCCATTTGATTTGAATGCTAAAATAAAGTGGGCGTACTCTTTAGAGTATAAATTGATTAAATCTCTTTAATGCCAGTCATACACAACAAGCCATGAAGCTTCATAATACAAGTCTATTTTATACATTAAAAGTGCCATGTGTATTATTAAAATACACGTGCCACTTATATTTTATAATATATATAGTATATGTTTTAAAGTACTGTTATCTGTTTGTTGTTTACCATATTTACCTACTATTGCTATGTTTGTGTTTGTTTTATTCCATGAATGTTTATTTTAATGCACATTTCACCTAGTCAAATTCCTTGTATGTGCAACGAATTTGGCCAATAACTATTTTAATTTTGGAAAAACAAACGAGTAGTCTGTTATTTTCCATTGGTGGTTATGAGGGACTCTACATGCGTCTGTGATGGAGGGTTCACGAGGGTTTTGAGTCTGTAACCATGTTCCTTCCCCGGTTGCCCGTGCAGGTGTTCATTGCCCAGTCGCGCTCTTCCACGAGACACCGAGACGTCGAGGACGAGGAGTTGACCAGGATCTTCGTCATGATCCCCAAACATTTCTCTGAGGAAGACCTTAAGGACACATTCAAAGTAACTTCATCTCTTTATTCCCATCTTAATTAAACTAATGTCTTTTTACATCTTATTTTGAGTTGATTCTTTAATTTACGGCTCTCTGAACTATCACAACAACCTAGAATATTGTCTATAACCTTGGAGACCTTGACTAATGTTTCTAGCAGGATGAATACAAATCTGTTTATCCCAGGCTTTGTTTCTCTCTGTTTTCTCTCTTCAGGACTACGGTGATATTGAGTATTGTGTGATCATCAAGAACAAGACCACAGGGGAAAGTAAAGGCCTGGGCTACGTGAGGTACTACAAACCCTCCCAAGCTGCCGTCGCCATAGAGAACTGTGACAAAAGTGAGGCGCTTTCAAATGACCTTTTTGCTGGTTCATTATTTGTGGTAGAAGTTGCCGAAGGAAAAAGTACTGGACTTTAATGTCATGAGTTAGTTCATACAATCATCATTACTATGTCTCAGAACTGTGGCATTGATTATGGTGTTATTAGCTTACAGGGCCATCCTGGCTGAACCTCGCACCAAGGCCCCAGCAACAGAAGACTACTCCGGGGGAATGTCCAGAGGCGATTACTCCGGTGGCGGCGGTGGTGGTGGTGGTGGTGGTGGTGACTCCTCGAACCAGTATGCCTTCCCGATGGGTACGGAGTCGTTTGACATCCTTATTCAGTATTTATCGTTGTATTTATTAGGCTTTTAAAGTTTTTAGTTCTAAGCCCGTGATCAGCACAAGTCATTCAGGCGTAAGACACACAGCACTGATTCCTGTATTTTGTGTCTGCTGTCAGATTTACATTAAACTTAAAAGCACTTGGGTGATGCACAAGCTAGTGTTTAAAATGTAAGCCGAAGGCGTTTTTGATTTCCTTTTTTTTTTAGCATCGCTAGCAATGTTTTTTTTTTTAGCAGGTTCCAGTTTTCCTGTCAGTTATTTTACATTATTCCACTAATCTACAGGTGGCGGTAACGCGCCCAGAAACACAGCAACGCAACAGAGAAGAAGACTGCTAGCAAGTAATCATAGATTTGAACAATGTAGGCTACACATTGACACTGTTGGGGAGCCCGAGAATGAATAAGTGGGAATTAAACATGTCACAATAATTTAGACGGGAGATAACGAAATTGTCAATTTTATAGTTCAAGATCTGTAAAAGACGTGATTCACCTGATTTTGGCACATTTCTTAGCTGAAGAAAACAGGACAGGAGAAGCCTAGTCGTATGATGGTCAAAAGTCATGTGCTACATGTAATGTAATGCTGCTGGCAGTCCCTGACTGTAGTTGTCTCTGTCCTGTTCTTGACCCCGGCGTCTCTCTCCAGCTGACCCTGGCAACTACCCGGCCATGGACTACCGCAGCCCCACCGGGGACTTCACGCGGTGCCTGATGATGTCGACGCGGGCCGCGCTTTCCCAGGAGCAGGTCTTTGCCCTCTTTGACATCATCCCTTGCATGGAATACTGTGAGCTGCAGAGAGACGCTTATGGAATGAGCAAAGGTCAGTGGTGGAACACAAAGTACAGGCTTTATTCTCCTGTGAGCCGTAATCCTGTTCGTCGGATAGGAGCGAAAGTTATGGTTTAAGCTCGATTGGTATCCTGTAGTTGTCTCTGCGTGTTGATGTCTTCTAGCTACCGGCATTTTTTATGATGACTCTAAACTTGTCCCGTCGGCCTCAGGTCACGCTCTGATTCGCTACGCCAATCTTGGATCATCGGTTTATGCCAAGGAAAAGCTGAATGGATTTGAATATCCACCCGGCAACAGACTGTTGGTCAATTTTGTTGATGACGGAGAGGACCGCGGCAGGTACACACACACACACACACACACACACACACACACCCCACGTAAACCATTGTCTTAGCAGTAATCATCACAATACGGTGTAATTGCTAGTTTTCAATACAAATGTTGATTTAAAAGTACACCAAAAGGTTTATAATGACCATAACAATTATATTGGAAACACAAAATATAGACACAAATCATATCTGTTTTTAGAGCGTATACGTTCTAGTCTGAAGTGTTTTGGTCCAACCCCCCTGAAGATCAGCATGAACCGTGTTCCCGTGTTGTAGTCCTGTAGGTCGCATGGCGATGCAGTTTGTTGCTACTCAGATGATGTCTGCGCCATGGAATGGACCTTCCTCCAGCCAATCGATGAAGCCTCCTGTAAGTACATCAACTCCGTGCCTGATTCACAAATATTTAAGTTATATTAACTGCATGGTTCCTTTTTAACGTCTAAACATAAACATGTTAAACTGAATCGCTCACCCTGTGTGTTTTGTCGATGCCCTCCAGAGTTTCCCCGTCTCCCCGATGCTCCGTATTCAGACTGACGTCAACCTGCCGCCTCTGAAGAAGCTCGCCACGCCCGAATGCAAGGCGAAGGAGCGCTTGTTTGTCGTGTTCAGCCCCTCCCCGCTCCCCCCAGATGTGCTGGAGGACGTTTTCTGGTAGGTCAAAGGTTAAATTGATCATGTTTCCGAGCTGCAGAATGACTGGAGGAGAGCGACACACGAATGATTCTGTCTGTGTCTTTGTAGTCGCTATGGTTCCCTCATTGAGGTCCACTTGGTTCCTGGAAGGAAGGTCGGATACATGAAGTATGCAGAAAAACAGGTGAGACTTTGAACTGTTAAACGTTGCGAACTCTTATGCAAGTTGAACACGTGCCAAATAGAGAAATAGGCAGCATTTGACGTAAGGGGAGATAAAGATGGAGGGATGAATAGAGGTGGGCAAGTCACACGTTCACCCCGGTCTCTGCTCTCAGTGTGCAGATGACGCCATGGCGGCGCTCCACGGTCAGGTGATCAACGGAGTGAAGATGAAGGTGATGCTGGCCGATCCTCCCAGAGAGGAGTCCCATAAACGCCCGCGTACCTACTAGGACCCAAACGACCGGTAAGTCTCCTGCTGCAGCCAACGGCAGTATTAACAGAAGAATTGGTATTTCACTTTAAAACGTATCCTTTTGTAATCCCGTACATGGTTTTTGAACGCGCACACACAGCAGAAAATGGTTCAATTGCTTAAAATCTGTGTTGCAGATCTATTAAAAGAAGTTCTAAAGAAACTGTTTTCATGTCAAGTTTGTGATTGACAGTCGAGTTGTTTCTCCCCCCTTGTGAATAACACTGCAGCTTCTTGTTCCCTAGGCGACTGTTGTCATGACACAATGACACCTGACCCGACCGACCGACCGATATCGAGACCTCCACCCGACCACTGACCCGACCTTTGACACCTGTCTGACCATACTTCTTGCCAGTGACCTTGCTGATAACAGTAAATGAAAGGAGTCTTAATCACATATATCGTCTGTGGTAAGCGTCAATGTCTTTTTGTGCTTTTTCTTTTTTTTAAAGTAAATAATCAAGTTACTTTTTAGTTCAGGTGGTTGACCGTATTTTTTATCCTGGCAGGAAAAGATCTAGACAGTTGTTTTTCCAGATCTGGTCTTTATTATTTTCCCTGTCCCCCCCCCTCCTTGTTGAGCTTAGTTCAAAGGTGTTAATCAGAGTAATTGTACATTTTGTTTGTCTCAGTGAAAATAAAAACTACGTTGAACAATTCACCCCATCTCGTCTCTTCTGTGAGCTGCCTGATGCATAAGTCAGTTAATTGTTATATATATATTCATGTTTGACTTTGAACAATTGCATCCTGGCTTACAGCGGCCACATTCATAACTGGTATAAATAACAGGCGAACATGTTTTATCTGGAAACGTAACATGTTCATAAACCTAAGAAATGGAACAACCTGCAATAATTGCTTTAGTCATAAAAGACACACTGGGATGTACAGTAATCTTTTATTTCTTCAGGAGGCATCATGAGAACATTATTTACAAATCTGGGTTGTAACGGGTCCGTTTGGCTATTATTACAGCCTGGTCTCAGAAATAGGGCCGACATTTAGAAGCTTGATATGGATCGAAACGATCCATAAACCCCAATTCTCAAACTCCAGCGGTTTTTTTTTTTTGGTTGCAAGAGCAGGTGAACAGATTCAGTTTCTTACAACAGAATCACTCCTGTTCATTTTGTCCTACGCTGTACGACGACTTCAGTACTCAAACATCCCACGATGTTATTTCATTTACTGAAGTCCCAAGTGTAGCGCTTTCTTTTTCTTTTAAAAAGGCCCTTACAATGTCTCACTCTGCAAAATCTCTATATTTAATATTTATTAGGATTAAGAAGACCAATCTCTCTCAGACGGAACTTGCTGCTGCCGAATTCTCTTTAATGGAAATCCGACCGTGAGTCGACCCGGTGTGGAAAATATGGAAACCCCCCCCCGGCCAAAAAGCCGAGGACGTGGTGAGATGAGAGAGGGAGGGGGGGCGATACAGAACAACAGAAGGCGTCGAGAGACTGGCAGTGATGTCGTGAAATAATCAGGCTTTTATTACCGGAGTCTCTGAAATTTAAAATCATTCAAACGTCTGGGTCTCTTGCTGCTTCGCTCCATGCATCCATCAGTCGGTCCCTTTTGTCCCGTAGTCCGTTCAACTCCCCCCTCCCTTCCCCCTCCTCCCCCTCACGCTCAGTCCTCCATCGCCAGTGTGTTGAGTTCCTCGTCGAGCTCGTCCAGATCTTCCCCCGTGAACAGGTTCTCGTCCACCGGTACCTCTTCATCATCTTCCTCCTCCTCGTCGTCGTCCTCCCCGGCCCCCGAAAGCCCGTTGGCCTCGGCGCCACCGCACGCTCCGTTCAGCTGCTCCTCTGTGGACGGGCAGAACGAGAGGTCTTTAAAATTGTTTATCAAGTTAAAAAAAGGACAAGTCAAATAGTAGGTTTGACCCTCCCCGCTCACCGTTGTCTGTCGGCCGGGTCTTGTTCCTCGAGGTGAAGCGGTCCGTGGACGCCACGGTGATGCCCGTGTGGTCGACCTCTTGTGGAACAAAACGGGACAGGTCTATGTCCTGGATGTCTGTGGAGTCGGCCTGCAGCGAAACATGGGGAATAAAGTTTAGACGGACGTGTGACGGCTTTACAACAAACACGTAGATGAGCAGGAGACTGTTGAATAAAAAGTAAACAACTAGCTTATCTATTTAGTATAACATGACACTGAATAAGGAGTTATGTAATAAGCTCCATCAGGATTTCTGCAGTCTAAATGCTCGTGTTCTAAATATTTAAATACTTTACAGGACCCGCATAAAACTTTCTGAAAACATAGACCAGAACAACACGGTCGATGCTGATGTAGTTTTAAACAAACTATAAAACTACATCAGACACCGAACCCATGTTGAAGTCATCCTGCGCCCGCGTTACCTTTTCCTCGTCCTCGTTGTCCTCGTCGTCTTCCTCCCCGCTGATGTACTGAGTGTCCGTCGCCTCTTCGTCATCCTCGTCGATCAAATCCGGTCGGAACTCGAACACCTCGCGCCCGCTCACCTACACACACACGTTTGTTTGAATCCGGTACCGTCGTGGAAACAACTGCGTCGTAAAAATTAAAAACGTGACCGCAGAAAAGTTTTTTTTAAACTCACCACTAGCGATTTGCCCGCCTTAAAGTCGGCCTTCTTCTTCTCCATCTCCACCATCGCTTTGTCGATCTGTCAAACAGCACCGAGAGGGAGAACATGTAAGAAGAACCTTCCTGGTGGACAAACGGGGGTGCGAACGTAAAAAAAAAAAAAATATATATATATATATATCAAAGATTTTTAACCTTCTCCTGCCTTTTCCTCTTCTTCCACGCCAGGAAAGTGTCCAGGGTGATCCGAGTCACGTTGGCCCCCAGAGCGGCTCGCTGCAGAGAGACGGAGGGATGAGGAGAGGGAAGTCACATGGGAGGAGCCACAGTTTGGGTTTCTGGGTCCTTTTTGACTGACAGGTCCCGGTCTTTCTAGCCAGGCTTCCGTTTTTGGTACTCGCTGTATTTTATATTTAATGTGCACAACAGTTCTTAAAGTTTACTTTATCATTACAAGCACTAATGATTGTACAGCTGACGTCCGGACGACAAACAAACCACGACCCACTTGTTGACCAGATTAAACATGTTCAAATGGGAAAATTATATTTGTTTGATCATAAAAGAATCGGGGAAAGGTTAACAGTTTCCATATCGATCAAAAGCGACGTTTTTATGAATCGGAATCTGTTTACAAAGATTTAAAAAAAAGGTTGTATATTAAATTAACTTCCTTATCTGCTCGCGCCCACCGGGCAAATAGAAACCTGGGACCTGTCCCGAGACCGACCGTCCAGATGTCGCTTTGGTATCGGTTGAATTCAACTTGCATTTAATTGTTCTGCTGCACCCACATCAACCTTTTCTAATTCTAAAAATCTGTTTTTGGTTTAAATGCACGTCTTCATCGTTTGTGCCCTTGACCCCCAAACTTCTAAAAACCATCATATTAAACCACAAATCTCAAAGCAGAGCGTGAAAGGAGATTTCCTTTTGTGACACGCTGGAAACTGTAGAAGCTCCTCCATCCAGTCGCCCGTACCTCGTTTTCTATCAGTTCTTCCAGCGAGATCTTGTCCTCCTCCTTCTCCTCCTTCTTCTTGTCCTTCTTCAGCACGAAGCCGGGCGGCAGGGCGTGCCGGTACATGCAGACGTCGCCGCCCACCGGACAGGACCAGAACCAGCCGTACTTGTTGTTCTCGATGGCGTACAGGAAGTGCTTACACACCTGCGGAGAAGACGGCGTTACATAAGACGGCGTTGTGCATCTCAACGTAGGGACACCGGTGAAGACATTTCTTCCCCCCCCCCCCCCGCCCTCTTCATCTTATTTTTATCTTCCATCGTATCAAATGATAACGCAGCTCCACGCGTCTTCATTCATCGTTAATTATTTCCATGTTCAGACTTACAATTTGCGTTTGGGTTTTCTTCTTCTCCGCCTCTCCGTGTTTTTTGTTGATCACCTCCTCCAGCTTCTTCTCGTCCCAGTTGTCCATCGTGTCTGAAGAGGAAACGACAAGTGAAGAGTGTTTAAAAGAATAATAAAACCTTATTGATTCATTACATTACAGACAGTGTTTTAATTCATTTAGTGAGGGGCAGTTTGGCTCCCGCAGCGTGACGTGGTGCTTCTAGAGACCGATTTTCATTTGGCTTTTAAGTTTCGGGTGTTTATCTCGACCTCGTTTATCACAATACCGACACTTCAAATGACAAATTTGTATTAAAAACAAACTAAAAACAGAAACTCCTAATTGTTAAACTTAAATGTCGAGCCGTCCCCCTCAAACTCAGCTTATGTCACGTTGTCCCAACTTGATTTCAGCCATTCGGGGACGATCTCATCAAACATTACAATGCGATGACGCCGCTCAGCGCTCCATCGTTTTCACAACACCTTCCCGGGGTCACCCGACCCAAACGCTCACCTTTCTCCAGCTCCCCGTCCCTCTCGTCCACGTAGAGGCTCCTCTTCTCACATTTCCTCTCCATCGTCAAGTCGTGGCTGAACTTGCACTTGTCGCCTTTGGTGCACTGGCCCTGCTTGAAGAAGGCGCACAGCACCGACTTTGGATCGACACCTGCAGACAAAAAAAACGGAGGAGAGGGAATCGACCGTTAGTCATCCGTTCTAGTGCAATGGACCGAAGAGAAATTAAACGATGTTCACGGACGGCGTCGTCGTCGGTTACCTTTGGCGACTTTCTGAGCAGCGACTACCGGTTTAAAGAGCTCGTTGAGTTCGTCCAACTCCTTCTTCTTCTCAGTCTTCTTACTGTTCTTATCTCCATCCTGGGCCACACACACACACACATAAAAGATATATTTAAAAATGATCTCATCCAATGAAATTACCAGGAGAAAAGAAGTAGAGATACGAAGGGATGAAAACTCCTGACCTGTCGGGCTCCAGGCGGTTTGACTTGCTGATGAACGTTCTTGATGAACTTCTGCTGCTTGCCCCCTTTCTTGTTCTTCAAGCCAAATGTCTTGTCCTAGAAACAAAACAAAACATATATATATATATATATATAAAAACCGTACAACGTCCAATATCGTCACTGAAGCGAGCGGTTCGAACCTAACAAGAAAAAGAGTGTCTGCACCGTTTTTCATTTATTACAAACCCACAAAATGCAACGCATGTAAACAACAAGCAACTGAGATTCATCATTATGACTTGACAAAAATTAAAGGATACTCCATGTGTGATGTAATAATGTTAGCCCCTCCCACAATTAAGACTGGACAATTAATCCATTACCATCAATACTGTGAAGCGTGACTAGATATCGTCTTAGATTTTGGATATACTAATACGTCATAACGGTTGTCTTTTACTGGTTTTAAAATCATATGTTATGATCTTACCAGACTGGTTTAGTATTTACACACTTGGTCATTATCACTGATTATTATGCATCATAAATCTCTCTCTCTCTGAAAGCACGGTAGGTCAACCCTACCCCATCGATATTGGAGGTATTTGGTAAAAAATAATAATTGTATATTGTATTTTCTCTACATCGCCCGACCCACAATTCTCTCTGATTTCCTGTGGCACTCACACTGAGATTGGTAAACACAAATTGTCATTGATAATAATAATAATAATAATAATTAAAAAAAGGGGACATCAAAATCAAAACATACTAGAAACAAAAATACATAAATAAATATATAAAAAGAACACCGTATTTTGAGGTCGACTGCTATTTCTGGGGAAAGTTGGGCACCATAAGTGTTTAAACAAAGAGGTAAACCAAAAAAGGGGTTTAAGCTGTATTCCCCCCACAGAGTAACATGTTAGTGGCCCACAACAAAAGAGGTCTGTGGGGTCTTTAGATACACAGACAAATGCTTTTTAATAACATAATATGTTTATTTATTTATGGGATTTGGAGGCAATTAAACCGTTCAACACCAGCTCTTAGTGAGCCAACACACAAAGTCCACGTCGCGTAATTAAACCAGTAAATAAACTGAAAATCAAGACTCGGCCGCCGTGAACCAGCTGGTAACGTGACGCGAACACGTCGCCGAGCCCGTGAACGTGACGGCGAGCCGGCACCGAGAGACACGACAACCTGCTTTTATGGTTCCTTTTTTAAAAAAAAAAAAGAAAAAGCAGCGACATCGTCGCCATCGACATGAATTTGGTCGGTTTTTTTCTTTAATACAAACTTTTGATCGGTTCCAGGCCCCTCATGTCCCCGTGAGGCCGAAGCTCAACCGGGCCCGTCGCGCGACGACCGCTCACGTGACGTTTATATAAGTAAACCACGCTAAAAATCACGCGATGGAAAGATTACCAACAACAAAACGAACAAAATACGTATTGTGTTACATTTAAAACTGATGACTTTAGGGGACATTTGAAGCCCACCGAGTGGGAACGCTCACTGCGGCTGCGCGGCCTAGCTAGCGGATCGAGCCACACGCGTTGGGATCAAAACGAATGAAGTTCGCCCCCCCCCCCACCTGACAGCCGGCGAACTCGCTCCAGACTGAACTGTGGTGATTACAATTATTGTTAATAACTAAATTAATCACGACATACTCACGAAGAGTCGGGGAGAGGGGGGGGGAAGCTGCCACCTGTCACGAGGCCGGGTTAGCATAGCCGGCT